>NW_006283769.1:122135-143133 GCF_000327345.1 Myotis davidii | reverse complement strand
ACTCTTTCCATTTTTAAACAATTATAATTACTTCCTAATATCCACATCCCTTTTATCTAATGATTTGTTAATGGTTCCATGCCATTCTATTCTATGGAATGGCATCTTTCATTGTGCAGAACAATAATTTTACCGAACACTTTGAAGAACAACTATATTCATAAATCTTAACACATGTCAACTGATTTTTTTTCTTCTGGTAAATTCCAGGAAGACAAGCTGCTGAGTCATGGAGTGTAGGCATTGTTCAGTCTTGAATGGCTAGTGCTGAATTTCCCTCCAGCAGGCTGCATAAATTCTCGCACAACATATATTAAAGACAGTTTTTTTGGAAACCACAATGTGAGCCACCTTCCCAACAGGACACAGATGTGGGCTTCCAGGCCACACCACAGCAGACTGAATGGCTTGGTATATGGCAACGAGGAAGGTTCTCATCATGGAAATATTTGAGGCAGTTACAGAGTATCTAATAGCAACAGCCCTGACTTAGAGTGCAGACCACCAACGACTATTCATGCCTACCTTGCATGCTTGTCACAGTCACATGTCCACTTAAAATAAAATACAATAAAAATCCCCAGCCAGGTTAATACTCTCACTTTTAGGATTATGTTTCAACCCCACCGGCAGAGCAGAGAAGGACATAAATGAAAATACACAAAGAAGCCCTCCAAACACAGGCTGACGAAGATTCTAAAAGGTAACTGCAAACTATCCCTGTCTGTGTAGATGGTCTCTGCCTCCACATGTCAAGTTAATTTTCATCCCTCACTATGGCAAGATCTGCGGATCTAAATTAGTCTTGTCAACCATCTCTCTCAGAAATGACATCTAAGAAAAGTATAAGCTTGGGACCTTATAGAACCATTTCTTCCTAGTGCTCAAAGCATTTTACATAGATAACAAATACAATTATTTGTTAACATGACCACCCCTTCATCTCCATATAACAATTAGGACTACTTCATATCATAGCTTATCCTCATAGACGGAACCGTGTTTCCCAATTCCTTTGCTGCCAACAACGAAAGCCTATTCAAATGGGGAAAATGTCCAGAAGCAGAGACCTCACCTACTGGAGAGTTAATGTCACCATCGATTCCCAGGCCATAGACCCTCGGGCCAGAGACGGTATTCGGGTAGAAAATGGGTAATGTGACACCACTGGACCTCGGTCTATAGAATCCATCAGCCTCATCATCCTGCACAACTCAATTTATAGACAAAACCCATAAAATTTTGCAGCCAGGAAAGAAACCTTCAAAGGGTTTCATCTCTTCAAAGGATCCGTTTTCACAATTAAGACCCCAATTTAAGGCAGCAGAATATATGTAGTGGGAATGCGGCCTGGTAATTATCTGTACCAAATAAGCAGCTCTCAGCACAAAAAGGAATTTGCGCGTGCACCCTTGTGTTTGTGTAGGCAATCTCCCGTTTTGCACATGAGGCAGACACAGCTCCTTAAAACGGTCTGGAGCCACTATGATTTAGCTGGTTGGTATTCACCTAATGTCAGCAATTAGAGCGCAACTGCTGACCTCGGGGCAAATGCAAGTCCCTTGCTGTCTTAGAGCTAAATATGTGTATCTTACCAACCAGAGTAATTTACAGACTGGTAGGTTTACAGTTAAAGTGTTTGTGGAGAAATAAGAAAACCAGCCTCTGGAATAACATTTCCTATGATTATGATTTTTTTCCCCCCAAGTCCCCAGCTTTCAAACATCCAATCCTGGCATTACCGAAATCTATAAACAATGGCTCTTTCCCACTCTGCTTCTGAGATACCTGTTAAGAATCCAGCTGTGAACACCTAGGTAATGTTTACAGAAAATTTGTTGATTCGAAACTGGAAGAAGGGAACAAGCTAGAAAGAGCAGCAATCACAGAGTGGCGAATTTCAAATGGCCTCCCTGTGTGTTCAATCAAGCCTTCCTACACTGGTTTTCTCCTTTTATTTGTCATATCGCTTTGCATTTCAAAAATTAGGAATATATTCCCGAAAGTGTCTTCAGTATAAAGAGCTCTGAGAGTTTCCTTTATTTAAAACTGCCAGATTTTTGTTAAGACCACATAAGATAAAATTAACAAAAATGCTTTTTAACCCGTGAGGCATTTTATAAATGTGCTATCCCCTCTACTATTGCCTAGCAACCCTAAATTATTCACTAGCTCCCTAATTACTGTGTGAGAAGTTTGTGGTTTATACACAAAAACATTTTTTTAAAAATATATCCAGACTTTCTTAACTTTATTTTGCTGTGAGAAACTTGGTAACATATATGCCAAGTGTGCATCGATAGTGTGTATTCTTAAAAAAAAAAAATCTGTGGAAATAGTGACTGATTAAAAGAACCAATACATCTACTAAAGCTTAGTTTGATAACACTGAATCCATGTGAATTAGGAGCCGAATGGTGGTACAGGGACATTGTAAACCTTATTAAAACAAAACCTTTTTAATGCAGTGACAGAGACAGTATATTTTCTTAGAAAACAGTTTTATTTAATAGTTTCTTGAAATTTTAGTGACAGATTTGACCATTCACAAAGTAGATTAAAAAGTGATAAATGAGAAAAAGCAAAGATAATAGCTAACAGAACAGGACACTAAAATTTATCACCAGTAATAAGTACAGCTCATGAATCAAGATGTTAATGCTCCATATCATAGAGAAAACAACTGGTATGACTTATCTGTTAATTCTGACACAAAGCAAGAGAATTACATGCGTCTTCCCAAGATGTTTCTAATGCACTTTTCTTCTAAGTAGCTGGAAACAAATCATATAATGATGGTTGAAGCAATGGGGATTTTTCCCCCCCTGGAGTAAAGTAATTGTCTAAGGAATAATATAAGTATCAAGAAAAGAAAGGAACTTGCTCTTTGTTAATTCCAAAGACAGAAAGTGGAGGAAGTAGAGAAAGACTTAAAATCAAGATAATCTAAGGAAAAATATTTAAGAACCAGAGTTGGCTCACAATGAAATTGACTCCTTATGAAGTTGTGTTTCCTGTCACAGATGATGTTCTATTGAGTTCTAGCAGATTTAGATTATCATTGGTCAAGGAAGTTGTATGACAGCACCTTGTATTTTATTTTTTGCATATTTATTGAGTCTATTATATACATACCAAGCATGCCGAATTATTATAACCATATGCAACTGGAAAAACAAATCCATTGTGCATCACACCTGTCACTGGTAAATACCACATACTACCAGTATTAGGGAAAATGGTCAAGCTCAGGCTTGACCTCCACTAACCCCAAACCTCTTCCCAATCCTCAGAATGTTATGCTGCCATTATAATACAGGGCAGGTCAAGACATGCTTTTGGAGCCTCAATATGATAGATGTCAAGGTAAAGGGCAATTTGGCATTCTGGCTAAGCAATCATCTCAAGACCATGCCCTGTGTCTGGACAGATAGGGCTCTTGGCATCACTGATGTTATCACCTCTTCCCTCCTCCTTCCCTTCCTCTCTACCAGGGATCCAGAATTACTAGGTAGACTCCTGCTTTAAGGCCATAATACCAATGGAAAGCAGAGGATGCTCCATCCACAGAAGTCCTCTCCCTGAAACTTCCCCACAACAGATTAGCTGAACTTGGAGCCATGGCGGCAGAACTGGTGCTCTCCTGGTGCAGTGGTACATCTCCTCCAGCGATGTATAACTGATGCCTTTTCAAATTGAGCCAGTATCTGGTCTGATTAGTTGGCATGTGTGTTATATTAAACTTCCCTACAGGTCTACACTGAGAATATATCATTCTTAAAACTCTTAGCTTTCATAGCCACTAATTCATCCATAACATTGTAGCCATTACAACACTAGCTGTGACCTGGAATAAATAGCATGCCACATAGGAAAATTATAGTGTAAAATCCAATCCGCCAACCAGTAATACATTCAACATATACTACAGATAGGTGGACAGGCCTGCAATATCTGGAGAGACATATATTCATTCTAATCTATACTTCGTGTATATATTTCTGAAAACTGATTTTTGAAAACTTCGTGTTATAGAGTTAATAATAATAACTTGGTAAATATGATCCAAACATACTTTTTGTTACATAAATATATTTTAAATTGCATAGTAATATCATAAGGTAGACACTGTCATTATCCCAATTTTATTAGTGAAGAAACTGAGGTTCAGAGAAGTTAAGATCTGTTCACTGATGTTACTTTTCAAAGCTTTCCTCCAGCCACATGACTTCCATTAATCACCATCAGATCATCTGCTCTCTGCTCTGCTGCCCAGCACACACTACTGACGCAGCTGCTTCGTTTTGTTTTTATAATGTTTTTTCTAAACAACTTTGAATTAGCACCAGTGAGGTTTGGCTTTGACCATGTGCTGATTGTTCCTTCGGGCCGGTAGACTAAGCTCTTCCTGCATCTTACCATCTTTCACTCAGCTTCTAAGAATTCCTCTTGCTCTTGACTGGAGTCTTAGGCTTGTTCATTCTTGATTCCCAGCTTGTCTGAAAGGATTAAAGATCCAGGAACAAGAGTGTTGAATAACTAAGACATTCATATAATGAACAAA
Source organism: Myotis davidii (assembly GCF_000327345.1). Lineage (NCBI taxonomy): Eukaryota > Metazoa > Chordata > Mammalia > Chiroptera > Vespertilionidae > Myotis > Myotis davidii. The sequence goes on along the minus strand of NW_006283769.1, from coordinate 138,569 downwards.
ATGTATTTGAGTATCTTAAAGTTACAAATAGAAACTGACCTTCTTGCTTTCTAATGAAGTGTGTTGGTATATGTATGTATAAATAAACACATTTATGTACATGTATGTGTATCTACATATGCACATAATTGTGCATAAATCTCTTTTTAGGATAAAAACATTTTCAGAAACATACAATTTAAGAACCATGGCCTTCCTTGAATAGGTTTCCTTGAACAGATGGGTTCTTGCCATTTCTTCCGTTGCTATCCTGGTTTATAAACTCCCTATTTAAAGACACTTCATTATTTTGGAATTTATTGGTTCATATGTGTAATCAAATATCTCAAGACACATTATAGAGTTCTATCTTTTCTTAAGGAAAAACAAACCACAAGCAACTCAAGTAGCGCGCTGACCACAGTAGACCTCAGTCTAGAGTGATCCCCAGTTAACCACCTGTCAACTTACATAAAACTTCCTGTCCGACAGATTTCCTCAGGCAAAGGCTTGGCTACACAGAAGGTTTGACCTTTCCCTCTTCTTGTGCACTTTCTATTCACTATAATAATGTTTTAAAAAATCAGACTGACATTGTGAATTAGGTTCTCTAAGTTGCTATTGCAGATAAAGAAGAAAAACACAAAACAAAACCCACCCACCCATAAGAGTTCTATATGAAGAGAATTGATGAAATGTCTGTCTCCTCAATCCAGGGATAGGAGTAGGAAGGGCCAGATTTAAATGTATATAAAATGTCCAGATGTCACTGCCTCTGTTTTATGAGCCAGTGTGATTGAGCCCCAGCCACATTCCCGCCACACCACTGCAACAGCAAATGAGGAAAAGCCAAGGCGAGGCTCCTGTGTGCATTTCTATTTCTGCATCTCAGGCAATGTCTAGACAGCCACTTGAGAAAAGGAATCGATCAGTTATCAATCAGCTGTGTTTTCAGCACTCCATGGAACTACTTCACTGATTCTTGCCCAAAGAATTGGCCACGCCATTTAGCTAGTTTACCATGGGCTTCTGGTTCTAAAATGAAGTCTGAAAATTATTATTTAAATGTATTGGGGAAAAAGAGAAACAAATGTTCATGCAATCTATCCTTGCTTGTGTTGTGAAGTAGGAATAGCTGCCCGATCATGTGAACACTGCTGAATGTTCTTAGGTGCTACCAGGACAGTAAAGTGAGCTGGGGGTGAAAAAATGACAAAAATTTACCCAGAATGTTGAACACTAAGCATTTCACATCATTAAAATCTTTGGAAGTGTCTGGCCAGTGTGGCTCAGTGATTGAGCATTGACCTGTGAACCAGAAGGTCAGGGTTCGATTCCCAGGCAGGGTACATGCCCGGATTGCAGGCTTGATCCCTGGATGTGCAGGAGGCAGCCAATCTATGGTTCTCTCTCATCATTGATGTTTCTATCTCTCCCTTTCCCTTCCTCTCTAAAGTCAATAAAAATATATATTAAAAATATTTTGGAAACAAGAGCATAATCTTGCTTTCTTAATTCTTAAAAAAAATTACAAGTTTAAGTAAATTAGGTAAATTAGTTACCAATAGCAATATAATGACATCTATCAACAATAATGATTAACACCTTTTGAAGTATTTCCTACGTATTCTGCAGAATAATCACTCCTGATATATAAATAATTTGAAATCATGTTAAAAACAATGCAGTATTTTTTAAAAGAAAGAAATATGACACTTTGACATAAGCACCCTGGCAATTCATATCCTTTTCCATTCTTTCTTTTTAAGTGGTATATTATATTCTCTAACATGAAACCTTTGTGGCCAAAACAGATTTTTAAAATATTATTCATATGTGTACCATATTGAATTCTCACATCCTTTTAATCATTTCCTGGACAAATAAGTATTGGACAAAAATTTATTTATATTAGATTTATTTACATTACTGATTAATAACCTCAGTGTTCTCTAGATTACACACTCTTACATATCTATATTCCTTAATATGATACAGTCATTATAGTACTTTCACATCTATTAGTGTGATTTGAAAGATCAATGCAAGTTCTCCAATTTATAACTTTTTGTAGTAATAAATATCATTATCATGTTTATGCAGGTGTTGTTAACAATCTAATATGGTTTGGGCTTCTCCTCATGGATTCCTGGACTGAACAGATCCAAATAGCTAAATAAAATTCTTCCCATCATCACTGCTCTTACTTTTAAAATATCTGACCCCTGGTACTCTATCCAAAGTTTTTTTCCATACATGTTAATAGAGTGTTTCTCAGATTTTGTTGCATAGTCAACTCCATGTCAAAATATAGCAGCAATTATGTGGGAATCATGCCGTCATCTGTCTTCTCCATGTGACCCCCTCAACAAAGCTGGCTTCAGGGTAGCTTTGTTAGCATCCTGATGACTGGCTTGATCCAGAATTCTGTTTCTGGCAACCTCATCCTATTTACATGAAATTGAGCCCAGAATATAGCTGATGCTGATGAAATGTTTTGGGGAAGAACTATCCACAAAGAATTTTCCACAGAGAGCCATACAACTCTCAAATCTTTTGGGCTTAGATTTTGATTTAATTTAGTCCTTAAATTAATCATTGGATGAAGACTCAACCAACAATTGAATGCTTCTTCAATGCAGTTTATAAATAATTACTGAGCAACTATATTGTGTATGGTATAAGGGAGGAAAGAACATTTGTTGAATACAAAGTGCTTTATGCAATCATCACCGTACTCACTACAATCCCATCAATTTGTTTGTCTCACCCGTTGTTAGAGATGAGAAAACTGAGGCTGCGAGAGGTTAATAATAGCCCTGGTACAATGATAGTGTAAGATTCAAATCTTAGGCTTGTCTCTTCTAAAACCAATGCAATGTCTGCTCTAAAGGACTCTTTATAACATAAATTCAAATAAATAGTTGAATGACAGCCCAAGAACTCAACTATAGGAGACATAAAAAGCATAAGATATGCCAAAAAGCATCATGAGATCAACTAAAAGAGGTTGATTTAATGTGATAAATTTTGGGGAAGAGAGGTTAGTACAGTTTGAAAATTATAAAAAAGGAAGCAGGAGTTAAATGGGACCTAGAAATAAAGGAAATTGGAAAGGTAACTGCAATTAAAGGTAATACAAACTGAAAAGAGGAGCCCAGCTCACATGGCTCAGTGGTTGAGCCTCTTCCACCTATGAACCAGGAGGTCACGGTTCAATTCCAGTCAGGGCGCATGCCCCAGGTTGTGAGCTGGATCACCAATGTGGGGCTTGCAGGAGGCAGCTGACCAATGATTCTCTCTTATCATTGATATTCCTATCTCTCCCTCTTTCTTCCTCTCTGAAATCAATAAAAAAAAAAATATTTCAAAGAAAAAGAAAAAACAGTGTCAGATTCCATTTCAAAGGCCATACTCTTCTTGATTATGTACAACTTTAAGAGCTTTTAGTAATTTGGACACTACACAGTAGAAAACAGGAAACCATTGAAGATTTGTGAGTAAAAATAATGACATGATGCAAACAGGATTGAAACCAGTCTGGAGTAGGTATGCAAGGTATAATGGAAGGGAAAAGAAATGGCGGAAAACAGAGGGGTTAGGGAGCTGGGTGATACTTTGTACCAATGTTGGGGGCCTGGAGAGAATGGTAGTAGCAGGTTGTAAAAGAAAAAGTCAAGGAACACATGAAGGGCTTTATACAAGGGCCCTCAATTTGATAACCACAGGGTCTATTACGGGTGCAAAGTTGACATAAGCTCTTTTATTAGTCTATGTTTTGTTTTTTAATTGACTGTTTCACATATATTAATAGCTTATTTCATAACACACAATGCCACAAATCCATTATGCTAACCATGAATAATTATAGATTAAAACCTATTTTGAAGGCTTTATCACAATTTAATCTTGTTACAAATTTTTAGCCATCCTTGAAAAGAGTAAATATTTTTACTGACTTTTTTAGAAGGAGGTCATTACAATTAAATATCATGTATTGTTATTAAATCTGACCAAAATAGTATATATAGTCTGACTTTAAAAATAAAAACTCAGTTGCACACGATTCTTGTTTTTCCATTGTCACAGACACTTAATTCTCTAAAATATGACCCTATTTTAAAACTTCTATAATGCCACCTAAATAATGTTCCATCAGGAATTTTGGATGGGATAATAAGTGGGTCCTTTGACTCACAATGTTAAACTGTGTGGTAACATTTATTTTACTACCATAAAAAAATAATATTGATTTTTGAATGTAGTAATAATTCTCATTATCAAGAGAACCTTCCCTTACTTCACTCACTCTGTAGAGTTGTTGTTCCTGAATCTGTTTTGTAAGGCTTGTAATCTTTATTTTTTAATGTGTTCCATGCTCTGTCTTATTTATGAGCTTCTTATCACAGCAGCACTCACACTTCAAATAAGATTTGTAATTTAAACTTCTCTAATCTAAATGTGACTATGCAGGGTTGAGGCTACGTGATCAGAAACAGGCAAATGTCTGCTTCCTTGAAATTTCATCCAAGAGTAATAAGATGTGTGTCAGTAATGAAACTTAGTCAAATTTCTGGGGAATGTTAAGTCTCAAATTATGTAGAGCTACTTCATTAGATAAGCAGACTCCTTGGAAGCCAGACCTCCTAAGCCAGCGACTGTAAGAAAGAAAAAAGGGGCTGTTAATAGTCATTCCCTCATTGTTCTTGGTCATAGAATTTTCTGCTTCATTTTGGTTTTTCTATGTTGAGGAGTTTTTGTGTGTGTTTTTTTCTGTTGTCATCAGGGCCAAAAATATATTTCTCATATTGGAATGGAGATTAAATTGATTTTAGAAGTTGTGAAATGAGGAACATTATCAAATCCCCTGTATCCAAAATAGCTATCATCTAAGTATGCAAGCCTAGGAGTTAAAAGAAAAATCTTGTCATTTCTTTCTTACCCATTATTATTCTGGAGAACCAGTTTTAAAATGATGCTGCTGCTGATGGTGATGAAGCAAAAGCAGGTTAACGGTTGTTCATATGGAAAACAATGCAGTAATTAATAAATAACAATACAAGCATCAACTGTTTCACATACTCTCAACTGGAAACCTACTTTTGCCCTTAGGCCTTATATCTGATTTTGGAATTTCTTGAATAAAAATGCTAAGTATTGTCAGGGAGGTGAGGAGATGGGGGATGGTGAAATATCCATCAAAAACAATGCTGGGTTGTTGCCTTTTGACTGAGGGGTATGAGGGAGACTAAATCTATGTACAAATCGAGAGAAAAATCACTCACTCACCTTTCAGGAGGAAAAATAAGGTAAGATTTTTAGGTAGATGATTTTTAGTGTCTCTCTTCCGACAATGACCAAGTCTGATGCTTATCTTTATGGTGCTCTGTTCTAAAATACAACCATTGCTGGCGCAGCCATGACAGTTGATAAAATGAGATTTATTATACCATATGATACTATACTCTAATATATATTGTTACATGTGGGGGAAGTACATTCTCAAAGGCCCTGGTAGGGAAACTCCCACGCATTACTCCTGCTTCCTCACAAGCTTGATTCCATCAAATCATGGGTGTAGAGACAGCTGCCTGAATCTTTGTTTTTAAAAGCTGGTTCGGCCCAAACGGAGTTCTTACATCTCAACAGAGATCTTACTCTCAGACTAAGAAAGAGCTTGTAATATTTCACTAAAGGTCAACTTCCCTTGAAAGTACAGAACCCCAACCATTGGATCTCAAGATACCAAACTATAAAGACCATAAAAGCCTGGTAACAAAATTATATCTGGCATTGAAAAATATCCTCTCTCTAAAAACTGCCTCGAAGGAACACTCCAGGTTTGGTATTCTCAAATTTAAATTTGTCATTTTGGATATTATTGAGTGATCCCACCCAGGAACCTGGTATCTGTGTCTTTATAACTTGGCTGATCCCTGAACCTCTTATGAGGGATGCAAGCTTTCTATGCAGATGAGTGAGTGAGTGAGTGGACCCAGTGTCCATAAGCACATACATCTTCATGAGGCTTTTTGTTTGCACATTGAAGTAAGTTATTCCTGAATCTGGACACTGGAGAAGGTCCATAGGGAATAATAACAATCCATTCTACACGCTGTGATGGATAATGTCAGGTTAGAGTGAGGAAGTGCACTGCAGAAATCTTAACAGTGCTCCCGTGAAACACTTTGAAATCTATTTATAATTTTTAAATTTATATTTTTATTTCTCAATTACAGTTGACATACAATATTATATTAGTTTCAGGTATACAACACAGTGATTAGACATTTATATAATTTACTAGAGGCCCAGTGCATGAAATTTATAGGGGGGGGGGGGGCGTCCCTCAGCCCGGCCTGCTCCCTCTTGCTGTCCAGGACCCTTAGGGATGTCTGCCTGCCGGCTTAGGCCTGATCGGGGATCGGGTCTATATCAGCAGGTGGACATCCCTCTAGCAATCCAGGATCCCTCGCTCCTTACTGCCCCCCTGCTCACTCCTTACCGCTCAGCTTGCTGCTCCCTAGCGCTGCCATGGAGGTGGGAAAAGCTCCGGGCACCAGCCACCACTGCTGCACTCGTCAGCCATGAGCCCAGCTTCTGGCTGAATGGCCCCCTGGTGGTCAGTGTGTGTCATAGCACTGTAACAGTTGCTTAGGCTTTTACTATTTAGATTATGCTTTGAATGGACTACTGGACACTTAGCATATTAGCCTTTTATTATATAGGATAATATGGTTCCCCAATAAGTCTAGTGCCCACCTGACAGCGTACATAGTTATTACAACATTGCTGACTACACTACCTATGCTGTACTTTGCATCCCCATGACTATTTTATAACTGGCAATTTGCACTTCTTAATCCCTTCACTTTTGAAGTGGTACATATACCCAGTGGAATATTAGTTGGCCATAAAAAAGAATGAAATCTTGCCATTTGTTAAGTGAAATAAGTCATTGAGAGAAATACAAATGCCAAATGATTTTGCTTATATGTGGAATCTAAAAGAACAAAATAAACAAAACACTTTGATCTTCACTCAATGTTATTAATCAAATTGTTAAATCAAGAAGTCATCCAGAGATTCCTTAAATGTAGCATATTATAATGTGAAGCTGGAAATATCATTCACAACAATTTTAAATTATGGCACTAGATCAGGGGTCCTCAAACTTTTTAAACAGGGGGCCAGTTCACTGTCCCTCAGACCGTTGGAGGGCCGGACTATAGTTTAAAAAAAAGCTATGAACAAATTCCTATGCACACTGCACATATCTTATTTTGAAGTAAAAAAACAAAATGGGAACAAATACAATATTTGTATTTCCATGTGGCCCGCGGGCCGTAGTTTGAGGACCCCTGCTAGATGATAGGAAAAAATGATTTTTATATTCAACATATTATTGTCTGCCTCATAATAGATAAATGAATCAGACTATATCTCATAACCTTTCCAGTTTTCAACATAAACCAAAATTAACAAAGCTTAATCATAACAAGGAAAAGCAAGTAATGTCTCTAGTTAGAAGTGTCCCTTACTATCTGTTCCAAAAAATGTAAGTTTACCACCTGGCCAGCATGGCTCAGTGGTGGAGCATCAACCTATGAAAGAGGAGGTCACAGTTTGATTCCCCTTCAAGATACATGCCCGGGTTGCTGCCTGGATCCCCAGTAGGGGGCATGTAGGAGGCAGGCGATCAATGATTCTCATCATGATGTTTCTATCTCTCTGTCTCCCTTCCTCTGTTAAGTCAATAAATGGTAATTTTTTTAAAGTAATTTTACCTATATTTAATAGTGTGCTCTGAATTAAATGCTTCACATTTTTTTCATCCTACCTCACTGGCAAACATTACAATTCTTCAGGAATTAGTCAGTGTTTATGCAGTCAACAAACATTTATTTCTATTTTTCCCCTTGCCAGAAAGAACAGTGCAGAATGAAAGTGAAGCTCAGTAAGTAATGGTAGGTAGGTTTGCCTACATGACACTTTACTGGGTTCAGACAAAACTCTCAAGACTTGACAACTATAATCACTGTGTGGCATCTCACTTAAGGAAATGCATGATTATTGTAGTAATGGGTCAACACACCTGAGACAATGTTTTCATTGTTCTTTCCTGCTTTGTTATTACTTCTACTCACCAAGTGGTGTTGATTGTTTCAAATATATGTGTGAATAATTCTCAGAGTTAATGAGGACAGTTTCTTCAGTTTTATTTCAAAAACTCACAAACAACATTGCGTTGCCTCTCATGGAGAGTAATTCTACTTCATATGGAAAAAAATAACAGCCCCAGTCTTCAGTTGTAGAAAGCATAGCATCCAAGCAAAAAATGAATTGGCTAAAGCTTGAACATTTCAAACAATAAAATATTGATGGGATTGTTTTACAACCCAAAGAATAAAATAAGTATTCATGAGTTTATATTGCTACAAATAAATGACAAAATGAACAAACTGAAGAGGGGCAGTTCTTCCTCATAGAAAAATTCTAATTAATAAATATTGAATTAGTGAAGAAAATAGGATGTCCCTAGAACACCACAGTAGTTATAGCTGCAAGCTATATCCCCGGATGAATGCTAAAATGAAAAGAAATGGCACCTCCTCAACATAATTATTAATTATTGTATAGTTTTAACCTACATCCACAAATTCTTTGATGCTCCTCTCTCGAAGGTTAATTTAAATCCTTCTCTGCTTCAATGTGGGTTGGACTTAATCCCCCAAAATAGAGTTTGGAAAGGGAAAAATCATAACTTTATAGAAGCAAAGCCTGGTAGGCACCATCTTCACCAAGCGATCCAGGTTAATATTACTTATAATAAAACACAAATCAAGAACCCTCTCAGACGATGAGGAGACTGCATCTCTGCGTATTCATCCCCAAAATTCACAAGCACAGTCCAATCATCTGAAAAACCCAAACCGAGGGACATGCTACAACATATGTGGCCAAACCCTTCAAAAGTGTTAATGTCATGAAAGACAAGACTAAAGGACTGTCACTAATGGGAGAAGACCAAGGGCACGGTCTCTAACTGCGGTGTGATACCCAAGCTGAGACCTTAGACACTGGCACAGCAAAGAGACATCAGGGAAAACTGGGGAAGTATGAATAAAATCCATCTTGTTAAGAAGTATTTTGCCAATGTTATTAAATTAGTTTCCACCGTTTTACCATTGAAGACGTAAGATGTTAACCTTAGGGGAATAAGAGAATTCTCGGTACTATCTTTGCAACTCTTCTTAAGACTAACATGATTTCAACATCAAAAAGTTGTAAAGAGCTGGAAGGAATCATAAGTGAAAAATTGGTTCCACCCCTGCCTTCAAGCAGATAACACATCATTCTTTCATGTAGTTAATCACGTATTCCTAAGATGCAAGCTCCATCAGGGCAAAGAATTCATGTTGTGTTCACCACGATAGTCCCAACACCCAGTTATAATATATACTGAGAGGATATTTTTAAATTGGACTTATCCTTACATCTTAAAAGTAAACTAATGACCATAGCAACAATAGCAACAAACCCTGGACATCAAAGGTGTTCTCATATTCTATTTTTTCAAAGCTAGCAAATTCTCATAAACCATTTCCCACCTCCCTAGCTTTGGGGAAGTGAGATACATGTACAGACGAGAAATCACACTGTGCTTTCTTTTAAGATTCTTTAATCATGAAGCTAGATACTGCCTACCGAAATTTTAATGAATAGCTACGGTAGCCTGGGGCAATAGACAATCAGTTCTATGGAAAGTGATCTGGAACTCATTCCCAATCACCAGGAACTTGTTAAATGATGTGCTCTGTGACTGATGGAGGTTTCTGAGTTAACACTCTGCAGGAAGTTGACAGGGCACAGGTTACAGTCTGCTTTATCTTCAAACAGGTTTCAGGAGGAAGGGAAAGTTGGAATGAGATTACAAACACCTCTGGTGAGAATTCTTTAAATGTGAGAGTTTCACCCTGCTGTCAGAAAGCCTCCTTCCTGACACTTCCCTCTATCTAAACAGAATCTTCTTTGGAGCGTAAAAATGACAGGATATGGTTTTCCAGTCAGAGAAAGGGTAACTATTGGTGGAGCAATTCAACCCCTGTAATCTGACACAAGAAAAAAAAAAAAAACACAAGTATTCTGATCCACATTCAAAATGTGATACTTTTGAGCCAGGACACAAATAATGAGTCTACTTAGCAACTGGATTGGCCAAAATAAATATATTTTCACTTCTGTTTCTTACCTCTCTATACGAGATACAATTCTTGCTGAAAACCAATGAGAACATACCATATGGGTATTCTTTGTGTGTGCTAATCTCGTAAAATTACAAATAAAACTTTCACAGAATTGTAACATCTGCTTCAGTGTTACCCTGGAGAAAAGTCATCTTTGCAAATCTTGCAAATCACATGAGAACATATACTTTAATGTCCAAGTTGCCTTCCACATTTGGCATTCACGTTGTCTGAGCGGGCTTGGAGAACATCAGCAATAAATGCCAGATGAGGAAAATGAGTCTCTGGGTAGACAAAAAGGCTTTTGCTTTATGTTACTGATAGTATTATTAAAATTGAAGTGCAGTGTTATTCGTTTCTTCATAGAAACCCATGGCAAGTGATTTAATGCACATTTTCTTAAGAAACCAATGGTATGCCCGAATGTGGAATGGAATGTCCGAAGAGTTTGACCTTTGCTTTCAAGCTGGAGCTACTTGAAGGGTGTCAAGTTAGAAGTCCACAGGCGGGTTGGAAATGAGCCTGGTGCCTGCTACGCATTTCTTCTATCTCTGTGCCTACTTCCACATAGACACAGCATACCTAACTATTTCTCAGAGGTAACCGACTATTTCCACTCCTCTTGCTCCCTCCCTGGTCTCGGCCATCATGTTTCCCCTTGCTCACATTTATCTAGTCGGGTGCTGATAAACCAGCTTTCCTACAACAGCAAAAACCCTTCTTCATGGTGTTTGCCAATTTCCAATATGCATATTCTCCCACCATGGTCTATTTCAAGCTACTGACAGTTTAGCAACAACCAGTTGGCAAAACTCCCGAATATTTAGCAATTGACTCCCGTTGCGCCAGGGTGAGTTGGCTCAAACCCCCCACGGACTCCATGCCTTGCTCCATGCAGCCGGTCATCTGTCAACACCTTACTTAAAAAGCTCCCATTTCCCTGAGTGCTAAACTCCTCACTGCATTTACAAGACCCTCCACACTGTGGCTCATGCCCCCCTCTCTAATCTCATTTGATGCCCCTCTTCAATCACACACCAGCCATATTAGTTTTTTTTCAGTCCCTCTGGTCATCGGACCATGGAAAGGTGGTTCCCTGCTCTCTTCATCTGGACAACGTCTACTTCTTCAGGGTTCAGCTTAGTTGTCTGGGCAAACTCTGACTGTTCTGACCTAGGTAGGTGCTCACATCAGAAAGCTCCTCAAAGTCCATCAGAATTACTTGTTTAATTACTATCCACCCTCAAAACCGGAAGCTTTCTGAAGACAAGCAATGGCTTTGAGACCATCATTTTATTCCCAGGGCCTAGAGCAAGTGTATGTAGGCCCTCGAGTACTTGTTAAATAATGAGTAAATGGGGATTTTCATCTCACATACTCTATCCTTAGGTATAAGTGCATATTTATAAACTAGAGGCCCAATGCATGAAATTCATGCAAGGGGCTCTGCCCTTGCAACCATGGCAGCTTGCTTCGGCCCTCGCAGCCCTGGCTTTGTCCGGAAGGTTGTTTGGCTGTCCGGTCTAATTAGCATATTGCACTTTTATTACTATAGATAAAAGAAATTCATAGTTATATTCAGAGTTTTAACTTTTATCATTTACAGTCAAATAAATTCCAAACAAAGGAAATTCTTAAAATTCCTAAAAGAAAAGTATGGTTGAAGAGTAATACATCCTGAACACTGAGGTCTTATGAAATCAAAAGACATGTAGCTTAAGGTGATGACTTAGAAATGCCAACTGAAAGGGGCATTCTGGCAATAAAACAGAAACACATTCTTTCATATTCCAGAGCACACACTTTTAATCTTGGTTCAGAGCCTGGAACACAGAGAATTTTGTAAACTTTTCAGAGGTGATGCACACTAGATCTTTGCATTAAGAAAGAAGTCTAACTAGATGATTTTCAAGTTTGCTGCCAACTCAAGAGTTCAGAAGTTCTATAGAATACATATTAATGGTGGATGGTGGTAGAGCTATACATTCCTCTTCTGTGTCCACTAAGTTTTCTGTCCTGGTGTCCTGGCTGTGACTTTGTAAGTCGAAAGAAAATATACCTGCAAGTGGGGACACACTTCCACTGAGCAGGGCTCAGAAAGAAGGAATGGGGTGGGATGGTGCACATAATTATGCTGTAAGGCCATCAACATTTTACCTAATGTTAATGTTGGAAAAAATTATCTTCAGAGATAGGAGGGACTAAAGGTGTATGTAAAAACAAAACAAAATGCTTAAGATACTATGCCTGTGTATTTTTTGAACCATATAGATTCCTAGATGTGGTTTTCTACATATATCAACAAAAAATAGTCATTTATAAAGAATGCACATAAATATTAAAATATATCTTTAAAAGCTCAACTAAAATGATAACCCCAGAAATAAGAAACAGTCCTTTATTCTTTCAGGATACAAGTGCTGAATACCTTCTATTGGGAGCTTAAAATTAGGACTGTGGGTGGTGTACATCTGAAGATGACACAGTCTGTGACCTCAGAGTGTTCACAGTGTAGAAGAGACAGACATAGTGTAAATGCTTGGAGTTTTGAGTGCGGACTATTGTCCTAAACGTTTATATGAACTTCTATTCAGGAGCAAAGGGCGCATGCAATATGTTCTCTGTTGATTGGTTCTTGATTGTATGTCCCCAGAATGCTCTCAAATAGATATTAGGTTCCACAGTTCCCCCCTCAAATTTTAAAATACCAATAACACTATTATATTAAATGTGCACATTGATTTTAAGTTCTTTCACATTTTTAAAAATGTTTAAAAAGTGAAAAAGAATGTTTATATAGAAGTAACGAGATACCGAACTGAGGACAACAGACCCCTCTTATGTATGTAATTATATTAATAGGGATAATTATTGCAGGTGTATTTGAGGAGTGGCATGGTTAGAAAGGTGTGCTTTCTCCCAGTGCTTGGGTTTGTGCTGGGCAAAGGTTGGGTTGGCAAGTGGCAATGGGGAATAGTGCCATACAATTCAAGGAAAGACTGAAAAGCTTTAGAGTTTCCAGGGCAGATCAGAGAGTAAGGAAAGTGAAAATAAAAAAAAAATAGACAAGTAGGGAAAAACTGTTCAGTAAATACTGTGAGCCTTGTCCTCTAATACAGGAGGGTCCAGGAATTTTAATCTTGAATTTTAAAAGAAAGGGGTGGGGGGCTTAGTGTAAGGTATAGACACCCCGTAATCACCCCATACTTCATTCAATGCTCTGCTGTTGCTGCCTGAAATTCTTAATTACCTTTGGAGGTGTGCTTTGCACATTAGGTCCAGTGGGACAATGGAGCATGTTTGTGAGCAGAGGAGATGATGTGTAACATGCATGTCTGTCCTTTCCTGGCACTTCATTTGCAAATAGTGGTCTCAATGTCCTGTAAGCACAGAAATCCGTTGGACCTGCTGTGGGTGGGAGTTCAGCCTGTTGTCTGCTATTGAATATGTGGGGACAGGATGGCTCCTAGAAGCTTCACTTTCGGTTCAGACAGAACTTGTTTCAAATGCAGAAAGGAGGTGATGGCATTCTAAGAGACATGAAAGACCAAGAAATCCTATCATATGTCTTCCTACTTGCATAGCTTCTCTGTTTTAGCCCACCAGTCACGCTCAAAGTGTTGGCCTGGAAGGAAAGGGAAAGGTAAGATGACGCATAGTTCCTTTTCCTTTCAGTTCTTCCTACTGATCAGGAAGCCTAGGGCACAGGAATGCTGGTGGAAAGTGCACATATCAAGAAATGACATAAAAACAGTTGAGTTCATTTCCATTGTCCTAGTAATAATTAAATACATATGTGTGTAAAAGTTACAAAATGCAAACTGTGCAATTTCAGTGATTCTACATGTGAATAAAATGGTGTTATATTGGCATTTAAAACTGGCTTTGCACAATGCAAACCTGAAGAGTTAAAACTCATTCTAATCAAAAATTTTTAATTTTTCTTTACATAGAATAATGACACATTTTTTAAAATACCGTGACACGTTGAGAGGGAGACTACAGATGAGAAGAAAGAGCTTTATAGTTTAGTACCTTTATATTTTAATGCTTTTGTTTTCCTGCTTTTGGGAACAGGGGGCTCTGAAGTTTCATTTCTCACTGAGTGCCACAAATTATGTTTCTCGCACTGGATATATGTAAGTGATGGCCAGACAAAGGAAGGGAGGGAGGGAGGCAGAGAGATGGAAAGGTCCAGGAATCTCCTATGCACACATCAAAGACAGAGCAAGAAATGAGGTTTACTTCCCAGATTGTCTCTCTGATGACTAGTCAGCTTCCTTTGTTAAACTCTGGTTAATGAAATTCTTGATAAAACATTCTTTAGATGTTGCATATTTAATACTGATAAACATTGTAGACTTATTACACTCATTATGTATACTTTAATCCTTTTGAACATATATATTGTCACTCTTAGGAATTTTAGAAAGTATACAACTGATATCTGTTGAGTCTACCCTCAAAATAAATCCAGAATCTGAATATTTCTTCCCACCTCCACCTCTACCAAGACCAAGCCATCCTCATCGCTCACATGAATTATTGCCTTGATTCTTTTTTTTTCTTTTTTTGTTATTTATTTTTTATTCTTTCTTTTTTCTCTTTTTTGCCTTGATTCTTCCCCCGCAACCACCACCCCTGCCACCACCACATATCCTCTTAACACAGTAGCCAGACAGATCATTCCAAAATTCAGTTCAGATCATGAGACCTCTTTGCTCAAAATTCTTAAATGTCTTCCCTTCTGTGTGGAATAAAAGCCCATTGCTTAGATTGGCTACTTTTCAAACCTCAAACCTCATCTTTTATTACTTTTCCTACCTTCACAGTGACTTCCTTGCTGCTTCATTTTTTTCTTTCACACCCTCTCATCCTACCTCGTTGAATACTCTTCCCCAGGATCTCTCAATGGTTTTCTCGCTCACCTCTTTGTTGCGAGGTCTCTTCCATTCACCCTTTGCAAAGTGCATCCCCCATCTCCGTGCAGTGTGATTTCCCCAGAGCAGTTAGCACCATTCAGCACATCACATGTTTTACTTATTTTTTTTATTTTAAATGGTCCGCCCTATGCAATAATATCCCCAAGATGACAGGGGCTTCTTCCTGTTTTGCACAATGCTGCACCCCCAGTGTTTGCAACAGTGACTGACACTTAATGAGGACTCAATAACTATCTTTAAATAGAGGAACAAATGAAAACTGGATGATCAACTAGCATATGGTAGTTGATGGTAAGTCTCCAAGCAGACAGTTCCTGGGTTTTCTGACTTTGGGGAAACAAATGTTTAGTCTTGTAATATCATTGTAATCTGCCATTTCTTGCTTATTTTTAAAAATGTTTCTCTCTTTAATACCTCTTCTCCTTAATTGTATTAAATCCCTTGTCACCTGAGAGTGGTGAGGTGTGGAGTACCACACTGCAGATACTTCTGAGGTTCTACAGGAGCTGTCAGGGGCTTGTAGCCAGCAGCTTAGTCAAGCACTTGCCCTGATTAACACCTGTGAATATTCCCAGCGTGTCTATGGCTTTGTTTTTGGTGCTGGTGTTCACTTTTCTTGAGATTCTTAAACCAAATGGCTTCTGAGGTGCATTGGAATATGAGAATTAGTCACCCAGCCTCAATATGAATTCACTTCCTTTAATGCAAGCAAGGCCAACTTCTCTTTATAAACCTCTCAGTCTGGGTATTCATACTAGGGAAATAAAAATAGAAAAATGTCAAATATTTTTGTGTATATCCTTTCCAACATTCTTCGGAAGATTATATATGTGCTGAAAGGGCTCATTGATTTTTATCTATTTAGTCAAAGAGCTTTTTCTAGAAGCCAAAATGTGTATTTTCTGAATTCTTTTCATCCCAAATAAAAGAAACCCATCTCAAACAGTTTAAGAATAAAGGGACGTCCAGGGATAAAATAGCTTCAACTGATACCATAAGATATTCTCATTCTCTCTCTCTCTCTCTCTCTCTCTCTCTCTCTCTCTCTCTCTCTCTCGCTGATGACACCTTCAGATTCATATCCTGCCAACTGATCAAGGCAAGTGGAAAGAGGTAGTTTTTCTCTCACTTGAGTGAAAAGCTACAACAGAATTGTCCTAGCTGAGATCACATGCCACATGCCCATCCAGGAATCTCTTTGGAACAAATACTCTGATTGGGGTGTGGCTACCCTGTGATATATGAATGGAGAGAGTAGGGTTATC
>NW_006283769.1:100049-122061 GCF_000327345.1 Myotis davidii | reverse complement strand
AGTGTGTTTCACACTGGAAAGGTCTGCCATACCACTCAATGTAAGCAATCATAAAAAATCCAGTAGATTATTATTTGTAATAACTATTTCTAGGCAAGTGTTATGGTTCGAACCTCCAGAAGGAGAGTGGTCTCCAGAAGTCAGGAGGCGAGATGGGCACTCAGGGTGTACTGGATGCCTTCTAGAGAGAGTAGAACGGAGGGAGAGAGACAGAGAGAAAGAAACATAGGTGTGAGAGAGACACATTGATTGGTTGCCTCCCAAACATGCCCCGACCAGGGCCGGGTATTGAACCTGCGACCAAGGTATGTGCATTTGACCAGAATCAAATCCTGGACCCTTCAGTGTATGGCCAATGCTCTATCCACTGAGCCAAACCATCTAGGGCCACCCATCTTCTTTTTAATCTTCTAATAACCCTGTCAGGTGGGTGTTATGATTCCTCATTTTATGATTGAGAAAGTAAATTGACCTTGGTCACAAGCTTGGACACACATGAATCAGAGCTCAATTTTAACCCCAGAACTAATTTTGAAAAACTATGTGCTTTTCAACACACGGTAATATTCTTAGTTGGAAAATAGGAGTCCTGAAAAAGTAGGTTGAGATTTTCTTTTTCATTTTTTATTGCTTTCCCTTTTCCTTTCCTGTAAGGAAAAAAAAAAGACATATTACCTGTTAGCAGTCTACTTTGAGAAAGTAATCCATTCTTGGGAACCACGAGCATGGGTCCAAGAAAAACTAGAAGGTCATTGGCAAGAAAATGGGAATGCCTTTGGTAGTGAACTTAAGATAGAAGATTTCCTTTTCCACTGTTATCATAATATTTAAAGGATGGAGATTTGGTGGAATCTTCTACTCCTATTTGTCATGGATTTTATATTAATTACTTGGTGTTGAAAGTCACACTGTGTTAGTCATTTACATAAAAACTACTCATTGAATTTTAATATGGCTAAGCATAGTAAAGAAACCTAAGGCATTAAATACCTAATGAAACAGTAAACATACTATAAACAAGCAATAAAGATAAATAAAGGAAAGACCCAAATTCAGCTAAATTAACAAAATTTCATGTATTTTGATGGTTCTCACTATCCTACTTGTGACCAATGTGTTCTGGCCAAGTACAACTCTTGTTCTTCCTCCTACAAAATTATAGTAGACTAAAATTGTGGTTTCCATCCAACTGAAAACTTCCCACGATTATGTTCCTGACATGTTACTATATAAAAAGAAAATATCTAATTTCTGCACAGAAAAACAGGATTTCAAAATTAAACCTGGAAGAGTGTATAGCTCAAAACGTACCATCTTTCACTTATTTGTCATGATTTAATGTCACTTAGTTAGAGCCACTAAAGAGCAAAGATCTTCATTTTTAGCTTTTCATTTTAAAATAGTATTGATGTATAAAGATCCAAACGCCCCAAAGGAAGCTCAACAGAGTTATTCTATCCAGAATTAAAATCATCAGTACCCACAAATGTTTATGCTGAGAAACCTGCAGTCCAGGATTAAGAGCTAAATCTTAGACTGGCCTACCTGGGTGTCTCTGTTTGGTTTCCGACTTATCTTCACATCTTACCCAAGTAACAATTTCCCACTCTTCTGGGATCCAAAGGACTTTCCCTTCCAGTGTCTTGCTGCTTTTTTTTTGCTTCTGAACCTTTTCATACACGTGTTCTTTGAGGCAAATGTCTTTAACACACTTTTAGATCTAGCGAACTAATACATTCTTTAAAATTGAACAACAAAAAAAAAAGTCAGGTCCTGACTGGTTTGGCTCAGTGGATAGAGCATCAGCCTGCGGACTGAAAGGCCCCGGGTTCAATTCTAGTCAAGGGCATGTACCTTGGTTGCAGGCACATCCCCAGTAGAGGGTGTGCAGAAGGCAGCTGATCGATGCTTCTCTCTCATCAATGTTTCTAACTCTCTATCCCTCTCCCTTCCTCTCTTTAAAAAAATCAATAAAATATATTTTTTTAAAAAATTCAAGTTACTTCCCACCCACCCCCAAAAAAAATTCACCCAAGTGTTTGTTCTCCCAAAGTGTTTTTAAAAAGTTTTTACATACCTCTATTATAATTGTTGTATTACAATAATTCACATTAAATTAAATACATTTAATTATGTCATATTTCACTTCATTTAGGGAAATTTGACTGTAGTTTCTCAAGAGTCCTGTTTTAGTCATCTTTATGCTCTCAAATCCCACAAGTGCCTTTATATCATAGCTAGTATCCAATTAATAGTCAATTAATGTATTAATTAGTTTTCTGGACATCTATTAATTTATTAATTATTCTTGTCTTTCAAGATAAAAAGAAACGTAAGTAATATTTCTGAAAGTTCATAATTTGCTTGCATATAAAAGGTACAGAAAATAATGTGAATAATAATAATAATGACAAAACAATAGAAAACATTTGTATAACACCACCATATGCCAAGGGCTATTCTATGTGGCTTATACATGTAATTCACATAATCTTCAGAATAGTATCTATGAGATTTACCAGTCAGGAAACCGAGGCACAGAAAAAATAAAGAATTTGTCTAAGATAAGTGGTGAAGCTGGAACAAAATCCCAGACATTCTGGATTTAGATTTACTCTCAACGTATATATTATGCCATAAATGACCTAGCAATGCCAAAAAATTAAATTTAATTCCACTCAATTAAAAAGACTATTAGAATAACTATACATTCAATTAATAGCACATGCAAAATGTCCACACAAAAATGTTCTAGAATTATAATTCCCTTTGCACTAATCCCATACCTCCTCTTCCATTTCATACCTCCTCTCAAATACCATAAAACCAGTCGAAACTGCTAACAGCTTCTACTCAGGAACCCTCTTAGGAGAGGAGGAAGTCATCGGTCCCAACTGTCACCCTTATCAACTACGGCAGCTCTGACTTTATGTCTTCTCTGAAATGGGGCTCCGTGTAGGATTTCATCCACTAGTAAAATAAAAGTTCTCTGAAAATCACTTTCATATATGTAAGTAGACCAGATAAATACAGAAAGTAAAGTAGAATGTGCCTTCTGAGATCATATACCTCTTTTTTTTTCCTTCCTGCTCCGCATGTCAACATAACCACCCTCCACAGCCACTGTTATCTTTATGTGTGGATAAGCTAACCCCTCCCTGAACTGGATGGAAGATGCTCCCCAAATCCTGCCTTTATAAATACCTTTGTCCTGGGCTTTTCATCTCATCTCCCCCACCCCCACTCTACCCTGCCCCGCCCTGCCCTGGCCAAGGCTATTTTCAAATCTGTCCTTAATCACCTCTATTTCTTTTCTGCTAACCCTCATTTAACCTTGTATTTGAAGCTAAGTGTATGCTTCCTGCAGCACTCACTATTCCAGTCTTGCTTCTTAAATTTCATTCCAGGTAAAATTCCTGCTCTGGTCTCAGATGTCACTCCGGTGCCAGCCCAGATCACCAGTGTTCAGCAGAAAATCAGACGTCACAGGCCTTGGTTAGGCCTCTGGCAGTAGCTTGTACCAGAGGTCCCAGCTTCTCTTGTTGTAAGTTTTTTAAAGGGTACTTGTAGTGTAAGCTTAAAACACTGCTGGAAGTTTGCACTCCGAGGCCTATCTCCCAGCACCATTAAAACAAATTTTTCTGACATGCCATCTCTTCCAAAATCATGTAAAAAAAGAGACACATTGTCATCCTCCTCTTCTATTCCATCGTTCTTTTCCATTATAGTATCTAGGCTCTGTTTGTATATGGTACTATTCTCAATTCCAGACACCATGAAACATGGGCTTTAAAGTAGGGCCACATATGCCCTAGCCAGTTTGGCTCAGTGGTTAGAGTGTCGGTCCATGGACTGAAGAGTCTCAGGTTCGATTCCATTCAAAGGCATGTACCTTGGCTGCAGGCTGGATCCCCGACCCCAGTTGGGGTGCATACGGGAGGCAACCAATTGATGTGTCTCTCTCACATCAATGTTTCTCTCTCTGTCTCTCCCCGTCCCTTCCACTCTCTCTGAAAAAAAAAATCAATGGAAAAAATATCCTCTGGTGAGGATTAACAAAATAAATAAAATAAAATAGGACCACATAAGTTAAAATACAGCTAGGAAATCAGAAATCTCATCAACATGATCTTCAAACCCTTATGGAAGGTTAAAAGCCAAAGAGTCATAGCCATAGGCCTATGCAGTTATTATACACAGCATCTTATGGAGCTTTTTAATAACCCTTAACAACATTATATATGTAAGGTAGACAGGATTGCCAAAAATGCAGCTATTCCAATATTACTGAGATCAGGCTTGCATCTTGTGGAAATACATTTCCACTGGGCTTAATAACTGAGTAAGAGCCACAAGTATTGCTGGATGGTAGATGAGATGGGCTGAACTCAAAATATGTAGAAAGGGACAAATCTGGAAAAGAGACACAAAAATAGAAGTGAAAATAGCATGACCATCAAATTCTGAGAAGTCACATCCTACAGTCTGCTGTAACACTCTAGGAATGACAAGAATTTTTTTTGAGGCAAGAATCGTGTGGTCCCTAAGGTCACAGGTAGTCTGGTAAGGTGTGAAGACCTCTGTAAACAATCTCAACCTCATAGGATAACTGATACTGGAGGGAAAAAAAAAACTAGCAATCACATGTTTAGCTTTTAAAAATGGTGAGCTGGATTCCTTCCTTTACCCTCTCAACTCTCCCTCCCTTTCTACCTCCTTCAACAAATACTTATTAAGTTCACATTCTAGGTTAGGAACTGTGATTGGCAATTCATGTCTTTATGCATTGTTTCCCCAAAGTGACGGCCTATCCCACATATGCTTATCCCCAACGGGTCTTGAAGTCACACAGCCTGGGATTGAGTCCAACGCTGTAGCCTTGGGAAAGTTACTTAATCATTCATCTGCTATATTATCATGTATAACCTAAGAATGGTAGTTACATATATGTCTCTTAGATGTGTGGTAAATATTACATGAGATAATCCATGCAAAAAATTTAATGTTATACCTGGCATACATTCATTGCTCAATAAATCTTAGCTGTTATTACCATTATTGTTTCTAAGATTCATCATGGCCTTACTTTAAAACATCTGTGACCTACCATCAACTACCCCCAAAGGCTAAGCTGACCTTCTCCTGGGACCCATAGCATCCTGTGTATGGTCCACACAGAGATGTACCTCCTAGACCCCCCCATAAGGACTTGCTTCCCAGCTTACAGGGAGTGTGGCTCTCAGATAGCCTTCAGCTGACAGCTTCAGAGTCTGCCTCAGCCACAGAAAACAAGCTCACCCAAGGTCATGTCCTTCCTAGGGCAGATCTCTTCCAGCCACAGAGGAAAGTAAGAGATAGAGAGACCACCCTGACATGGGATAGCTCTGAGGGGCAGTTGCTCCAGAATTTCCCAACGTGTTGGCCAACACTTTGGCAGATCTGTATCAGTTTGACTTTGCCCTCTGCCCAATCCTGTTTCCTCCTCATCCTTTCACAGGTGTTCATCCCAAATAAACATCTTGGAGCCCCAAACTTCATCTCAGTACCTGCTCCCAGAGAACCTCCCCTGAGATGGCTCCGTGGCTATGTTCTATTAGTTTACTTTTCTACCCAACTCCCTGGCTGGGCTGAAAGATCCCTGAAGACAGGAAAAATTTCATTTAGCTGTAGATTCCCAGCAGCTAGCAAGTGGTGATTAAACAGAAAACACTCCATCAGGAGTTGTCCATGGGATGAATGAAAAATAAGCAAGGAGTCAGCTTAAAAGGGAGAAAAAAAAACTTTTAGTGTGTTCAGGAAAATTGAATCCATCATAAAAATGATTATGTTTCATGTTAATTTAAAATACTTCCCATGAATGAGTAGAAGTCCTTTTATAAACTACATGTACAAAGGTAGAGGAAGTAAGTTTTATCAGTGAACTCAACACTGCTCTGGATAGAATCCTCTTAACCTCTTAACAGCTGCCGAAGATTTTTTTTTTTCTTCCCAGTGCTTACTACATGTACTTGGGAAATCAAATAATGAACAATGTATGTACGACATCTGGTGGCTCCCAGATAATGTTACATCACCCTTGCCTGGAGTCTGAGCCACAGAGCTTGGTGATCATAGTCGCCCGAACCTTTCCTTATATTGAAATCCTCCCAAGATTAGCTTGAGTTGGTCTGTCAGGGCTGGGAGGATGGGAGCTATTAAATTTGCCAAAGATGCCAGTTGTGATGAACATAACAAGCCCATTCTTTAAATCCTTTGATTTATATCATCTTCAGAATTAATAATCATTCATCCAATTACAGGCTCCTGATCTGGGCCTCTGGCCAATTCTGTGTCATAGGAGGTGATAAGACCCATTAGCTATAAGCTTTAAATTAACCAGCATCTGACCCAAGGGAAGTATGTTGCCCGAATGAGCCACCTCCCCTCTATTTCAAAACCTTCATAACTGATACTAGAAAATATCTTCATTACATTGCTGCTGTTATGGTCAGCAGAGCAGTTTTAAGGGCTACAATTCATAAAGGTTAAGATCTTACGATGCTTTTGCAAGCATTGGTGATAGTCATATTTAAAAATATGTAAACATTATGTGACTTACTATAAACTTATGCAAACAAAATATCGTGAGGTCAGAGGAGTAGAATAAAAATTGATTGTAGGAGAATTTTATTTTGTTACAGTAACACACTCTGGTGACCAACATGTTGACTTGATTGAAAAACACTCTGAGAAAAGGAAGAGCAAATGTTCATGATTTATTAACAGGTAGTAGGACTAACGGTGAGATTACGTTTATTTGCATTACTTGGATATTCTTTGAACTACAAATCCTCAAGAATAAGAACTGATGAAAAGGGTCAGCAAAGTTAAGTCACCATGGAAATCCAGGCAGTTTTACACTCTTCACTTTATAGTGGACAAGTGTCATTGGGTTGTGGTCAACAGTGGCATTCAAATAAGAATGCAATCTACATTCCTTATAATGAAAAACTGACAGACATTTTTAAGAATACTTTATTAATGGATATTTCAATATACCCTCAATCTTTTGAATTTTCTTCAACTATTAATAAACATTTTCTCCAACAATGGTACTGGAAAATATGTATTTATTAGTTTTCATCTGGGCACATACATTGTCTAAATTAGAATAATCAGAATTTATTGAATGTGGTTCAGAGAAAAGCCAGATTTTCTGGATCAAGTTACCTCATAGCCTATTTTATTCCACTTGATTTACAATGACTTGTGTATAATCTCATTGCTACAGAGTTTACTATAAGTGTTTGATTAGTCAAGAAGGAGATGAGGCAATTTTTGTGCTAGCATGCAATAAATTCACGGATTAGTGAATTTATCCAGATATGGCATACATGGGTTGGTTTTTAAATTCCCTTTATATTTATCATGCTTATTTATTTATCATGCTTATCACTATTATTGTTGAAATTTAAAATCTTTCTCAAAAATTATCCTCACTGCTTCCTATAATATATAAACATCTCTTTATTGTATTTTATTCTTAAGTGTCAGAAATTTATCTTATTTAGCAAAATTTCACTAAATGAATAAAAGTACAGATTTTAAAATATGGCTGATTGATGTCTTCATGAAAGTCAAAACCTATCTCTAATTGTACCACAGACATTCTGCAGATTCAGAAGTAAACAAAAAATATATGGACACAATTATTTTTTTAAATAATACATACAAAAATCCTCACCTCATTCCTAATTTTAATAAATTATCACCTTAAAAAATAGGAAAAAGAGATCCAGCAAAGGAAGTTATCTAGGGACAAGAATCATGGCTGTAAAGAGGAGGACTGGGGGCCTTGGCCGAACAGTCGGCATATGGGAAAGTCAAGGGCCAAATGACAAACACTCCATTGATGGGAAACCAGGCACTGGCATCCAACTGGGTCTCCATCAGGGGTCTTGCTAAACCACATAATCTTAGGCAAATTCTTGAATATTTCTGTGCCTCTATTTTCTGCTCTGTAAACTGGAATAAAAAGTACTGTCTGCCCTGCCTGACGTGGCTTAGTGGATAGAGCATCTGCCTGCGGACTGAAGGGTCCTAGGTTCCATTTGGGTCAAGGCATGTACTCAAGCTGTGTACTTGATTTCTGACCCTGATCGGGGCCCAGACACATTGATGTTTCTCTGTATCTCCCTGTCCCTTCCACTCTCTCGCTAAAAAAAAAAAATCAATGGGAAAATAACAAAAAGGTACTAATGTCTTGAAGTATTAAATATGACAGTTCTCACAAAACACTTAACATTTTGGCCCATAAGTAGCACAATACAGGTTAGCTGTTGTAATTATGAAAAGGGTTTTTGATAGGATTAAATATTTTTAAAAGTTAAGAAAATAATCAGATAAAACCTTCAGATAATAATTATAAAGTTGCACAAAATAAAATTTGATATGTTAAGGAAGAGAGATAGCTCTTTCTTTGAAATTAGGGGGGAAATTTTTGTTTTGTTTTGTGGATTAAATGAACATATATAAATCCTTACTCCGGTGCTTGGTAAATATAACAAACGCTATATAACTTAATTAGTGTTGTTATTATTAGTAATAGTAATGGTAATATTAAATTCCATATGGCCAAAGCTTAGAATAAAAGTACTGAGGACTTGGGCTTAAAAAAAAAAGCAGTTTTTGGAAAAGAAAATACCAACTCCCCCTTCTGGCCCTTTCATATGAACTAAGGGAAATGTTTATTGTCCACTAGGGAAGTTCACAGAGAAATGTCCATATTTAAGTTATTTTCTCATAACAGATTATTTGAAGGGATTAATGAGTGTGGGCACTGGGGGGAATTGTTCAAAATGGACTATGGATTTTTAAAAAATGTGTAGAAAATTGCAAAATATTGCCACAGCCAGAAGAGTAAATGCTTCAGTGGTAAGGAAGAACAGAGCACTAATAAAGGTGAATGGAAAACAGGATAAAGGACAAGTTTGGGGAGAGAAAAATAAGTACAGATTTCAATCACCACACCTGTCCTTAAATTTGGGGCAGATTGTATTGGTCCTGGGACTGGCTGAGCTTTGCAGGTACTTGTCTGGGTTGGTCTCAGGGAAACAGTGAAGGCCCCGGAAGGTGGTAACCACTGCAGTGAATGCCCAGGACTGGTTATGCAGTGGACGCAGTGCCCTGTGTTCCCTAATCCCACCTTCCTTTCCTCCTGACCACACAGCTAGGTCCAGTTCTTGCTGCCCAGTGGTTAGAAGGGCAACCAGACTGCATTATGCGCAATGGGAAGTGCAAGGTGTATTGCGCATCATTTCCAGTGCTCCCTCCTTTGAAAACAGGAAACTTGGCAGACTTTTCTTCCCTTTCCTCTCAGCTGTAGGCAGAGCATTCAGGGGAGGGCTCTGGAGACCTTGGGATGATGGAACCATTATTTGGAAAGGACTTGGGTCATAGGATGTCAGTGTGGACCCCAGCTGTCTCCCAATTCCAGCCTTCATTTGACATGAGCAAGATATAAACTTTCCTTGTGCCAAGACATTGAGATTTCATGAGTATGAAGTCTCACCTTCCCTGATGGGAATCATGATTTAATCGTTGGGTTGGCCATGTGTAAAAAATTGATAACCTTGCCCTAACCGGTTTGGCTCAGTGGATAGAGCGTAGACCTGTGGACCGAAAAGTCCTGGATTTGATTCCGGTCAAGGGCATGTACCTTGGTGTGTGCAGGAGATGTGCAGGAGGCAGCTGACTGATATTCCTAACTCTCTATCCCTCTCCCTTCCTCTCTGTAAAAAAAAAAAATCAGTAAAATATATATTTTTTAAAAATTGATAACCTTGAAATAAATTTCTAGTGGAATGGTGAGAATGAAAGCATGATTGCAATACATTTAAGAGACAATGTCAAAAGCAAATGTACAGACACAATTGTTTGGAGAGTTTTGCTGTAAAAGCAGAAAATCATATATATACGAAAATCAGTAGCCTATTGGTTTGTATAATGAGGGTTGCAGTGCACACAGTAATACGGTCCCCCAAAGAAAAACCCACAAGGAGATGGGCACCTCAGTCTTATAACTGCAGGGAACTGAGTTCTGCCCACAACCATGATGAACGTGGAAACAGATTCTAGAAAACCAGCATAGCCAGACTATGCCTCATTTCCTGATTACACAACGGTAAGATAATCAATTTATGTTGTTTTAAGCCACTACATTTGTGGTAAACAGTTACAGCAGCAACAGAAATCTTAATACAGAGGTAAAGCTTGTTATAACAAAAGCAACCAAAACGCACGTGTCAGAATATCCTTTATAAGAAATATGTTGCTCCTACATGAAGAAAATTACAAAGCTGTTCTGCAAATTATAAAAGAAAATCCAAATAGTTGGAAAAACAAAATGCTTCCAAATAGGAAGACTAGGTACTGTATACAGGTGTTCAATGTTCTCAGACGTGTAGATTTAATGCAATCATACTCCTACCCTTCAAGACTGATAAATCCAACTTGAACTATATTTTTTTAAAGTTAATTTTGTTCTGGAAAAGTAAGCTAGAATCTGTTGAAAATTTGCATGCTCTTTACCTGTTGTTTCTGCTCTCCAGATTAATTTCATTACTTTCTCCAGCTGACTGTCTTCTCCATAGTCTCGGGAGGAGGAGGGGCATGGCTTCCCTGCAATATGTGGTCATTAAGCTGATTGGCCGAGCCTGAGTCATATAACTGTCCCTCAACTAATGTATGGGGTCAGAGGAATGGGCATTATTACTGGCAAAGTATTTTTCAGTTCCCGAGCCCCAGAAAATGGGTCTTTTACCACGAGAGTCACAGATAAACAGAATAGGTACTCAGCATAATAATCTGCTTTTAGGAATCTATCATAGGAAAATAGAAATGCAGGAAAAAATATTTGTGTAACATGTTTTCCATCCCTGTATTATTTAGAAAAGGTATTGAAACAACTTAAATATCCAACAATAATAAATGGTTTTTAAGCCACTACGTTTGTGGTAAACAGTTACAGCAGCAACAGAAATCTTAATACAGAGGTAAAGCTTGTTATAACAAATGCAACCAAAACACACGTGTCAGAATATCCTTTATAAGAAATATGTTGCTCCTACATGAAGAAAATTACAAAGCTGTTTTGCAAATTATAAAAGAAAATCCAAATAATTGGAAAAACATAAAATGCTTCCAAATAGGAAGACTGGACACTGTATACAGGTGTTCAATGTTCTCAGATGTGTAGACTTAATGCAATCATACTCCTACCTTTCAAGACTGATAAATCCAACTTGAACTATATTTTTTACAGTAATTTTGTTCTGGAAGAGTAAGCTAGAATCTGTTGAAAATTTGCATTCTGTTTACCTGTTGTTTCTGCGCTCCAGATTAATTTCATTACTTTCTTCAGCTGACTGTCTTCTCCATAGTCTCGGGAGGAGGAGGGGCATGGCTTCCCTGCAATTAAGCTGATTGGCTGAGCCTGAGTTATATAACTGTCCCTCAACTAATGTATGCGGTCAGAGGAATGGGCATCGTTACTGGCCAAGTATTTTCCAGTCCCCGAGCCCCAGAAAATGGGTCTTTTACCTGGAGAATCACAGATAAACAGAATAGGTGCTCAGCACAATATTCTGCTTTTAGGAATCTATCATAGGAAAATAGAAATGCAGGAAAAAAATATTTGTGTAAAATGTTTTCCATCCCTGTATTATTTATAAAAGTTACTGAAACAAATATCCAACAATAATGGCAAATTAAATTATGCTTTATCTACATAATGAAATACTTTTGCAGCCATTAAACATATTTTCAATGAGTTTTTAGGACAGATTGGCAGAATTCAAAATCCATGGAAATAGAATCATGAAATATCTGGTCTTCTGCGCATGCTGCTTTCACTTCGCATAATGTGTTCAAGGTTCATCCATGTGGTAGTATGTATCCATAATTCATTCATTTTTGTTTCATTGTATGATATGCCATATTTTATCTGTTTATCAGGTCATGGACATTTGGGTTATTTCCATGTTTTGGCTATTACAAATAATGCTGCTATAAATGTGTATAAATTTTTCTGGGGACATATATTTACATTTCTCTAGGAGTATAATTGCTGTGCAAATACAAATATTGTATTTGTTCCCGTTTTGTTTTTTTACTTCAAAATAAGATAGGAATTTTGTGCATAGGAATTTGTTCATAGTTTTTTTTTTAAACTATAGTCCGGCCCTCCAACGGTCTGAGGGACAGTGAACTGGCCCCCTGTTTAAAAAGTTTGAGGACCCCTGCTTTAGAGGAACTGTAAGTAAGACTGTTTTCCAAGTTGGTTTCACCATTCAAAATAGTTGTTTAAGTAGTAAATGTGTTCAATACTGTAACTGGTAAGTTTTATATGGACTGTACAAAAACAAATTTAGTCAAAATATTCGGCCAGACTCCTCCTCCCGTACGCCCTTCACTGGTAAGGTTTATATGGACTGTACAAAAACAAATTTAGTGAAAATATTCATATTTGGGTCAGTCATTCATTGCCTAGTAAATACAAGTGAGGGACTCCTGGTCTCACTAGAGGTTTTCTGAAGCATTTCCACCTCCTTACTTCTCCATCCGATTTCCTCAGGTTCATCTTTGACCCATGGCCGAAGTATCATTTTACTCAATGCCTAGCACTAACCTGACCATTTCTGAAAGCCTGGAATAAAGCCTAATTGTGCAGGTGTAGTGCTTATATAAGAAATTGAAACTGCTCTTAAATGAGTAGTTTCATATAAGAAATTGAAAAGCCTTGGTGAAAACATGTGAGTTTACTCAACCAAAAGACAAAGTTTGGCCCTGATTTTTCACTGGTAATTATTTTTAACCTCTTGATATATTTCTGCTGAGTTTATGGAAAGTATCATGCCATTAGAATACTAACCAAGATATCTGTTTCCCATTTCAAAAATATTCATCTGCGCTCCATATAGATTGTTCTTTTATTCATGTCTCAGGCTTTTTTGTAATGGGAGGGAGGTCCCTTCTAAAAGACCAGAGCTCTGGGACTACGTACCCTGCAGAAGTAACTCGTCATTTCTTACCAGCCCTGGTGCCCCTGGGCATCCTCTGCTGGGGTTTTGATTCATCTTGGCCAAGAATCTTGCCAAGGTTTTTATCTAATCTTTTAATTCTATATGAATTCTTATTCACCATGAAGAGTGAACTCTCAAGCACTATCTTTTGGATTTAGTATGATCCTTTCACAACAAAGAGTTCATTTTAAATAAGTGTTTCTTCAAAAGAAGCCTTGACAAACAAGAGTGGGGGTGAAGAGGAGGCCAACTGAGCTTGGAAGTTGGTGACTCTCTGTTCTGGAGTGGGGGAGGGAAGGAGAAATCGGGAAGTTCCCCACCCTATTCCAAGACACACCATTGGTTGTTTACAGGGTCCTATGATCTCTCCAGTTCTCAGCTCCGCCAGGACTTTGCAGCATTGTGCCTTATCCATTTGTGAGTTTACAGGCAAAGCAATTTCCTGAATGAATGAATGAATGAATGAATGAATGAATAGAAAATCTAATTTACAAAAGGCTTCAAGTTAAGAAAGGGGGGAGAACAGCAAGTAAACCTATCAACATGAGATTTAAAACTACTGTAATTCTAAAATATGCTATATCTAATTAATAAGGAGTTGGCAGTCCTCTTTAGGATTTTAATCGTCCTCAAACAAAATAAACATCCTATGTTTCAGAGAATAGGCTTTAGAGTTTGAGTACTGGCTCTGCAGCCTCCGAGCTGGGTGCCCTTGGATATGTAATTAAATCTACCTATCTAGTTCCCTTGTGAAATTGGTAAAATTGGAATATCAATAAAGTTAATATGTGCAAATAGGATGTTTGCAAGAATTAAATCTGGTTAGATAGCCAAAGCTCTTGACCCAGTACCCGGAAGATAGTAAGAACTCAAAAGGTGCTAATTATTGTTATATTATTATTATTACTACTGCTAAGTTGAAATAAAATTCTCTGAGATCAGTGGCTTTTTCTGTTGTATCAAACATTAACTAATGAACTCTAAGATAGTCTCAAATCACTGAAACAGAGTCAAGGAAAAAGATCACAGGATTTTTGCCTTCAGCAAACCCATCAAAACCAACGGTTTTCAGAGTTTGTACAGTCTTCCTTCAGAGAATTAGCCTGCTTTTAAACACTAGTTAACTCTCCCCCTGAGCTTTCTGGCTAAATTTTATAGCTGGCCTCCTTCTTTCCAATCTCCCTTTCTTTAATGCATCATATCAGTCTTCACCTAGTTTCCTGCCAGGGGTCCCTTCTCTTTATGCTGCTTCTCTCCTTCCTGGCAGAGACAAATTTCCCTCCAAAAGCATCAGTGGCAATTGTCTCCATCAACAACACTTGAATCTGGTGCATGTCTTTTTGCTTTTCATTCCAAATTTTCCTTTTTACCAATTCATATTTTTTTAGCTCATTGTCCCCTTTATTATAAAAATTTTTATAACTTCAGAAAAGTTGCAGAAATTTATAATCAATACTCAAATACCTTCTATCTAGACCCATTCATGGTTAATAATATTTTCCATGTTTGACTAATTCTACTTTCCCCCACACGCATACACATAGCATACACATTTATAGTGGGGTTTTAAAATATCCTTTGAGAGATAAATGCAAATATCTTGACACTTCACCCTAAATTCTTCACCATGTATGTTCTGAGAACAGTTATTACACTTGGGAAGTTTAACATTGTGTAATTTTATTATCTAATACATAATCCATATTTAAATTTCCCCCATTGCCCAATAATGTCCTGTGTGCCCCCTCCCCCAATCTAGGCTCTATCAAGAAATATACATTGCATTTAGATGTCATGTTTATTTATCTCTTAATTGTTGGCATTCACCAAGGATTGTCTCTCTTTTTATTTTATATTCTCCCAATAACCCACTAAATTAATCTCCAAGAATGGGCATTGAATGTCTCTCTTATTCTGAATGTATTATCTCTCTATGTATAAATTAGAAAGATGGGGATTAATATCATTTATCCACTCTCCCTTTGTTACCGGAGAATTAAACTCCCCTGTTGCTTGTGGGAGCCAGGTGTAGGTTCTTGGGGTGCCACTGAAATAAAAATGTGCAAAAGCCCCCACTGAAGGATGGGAGGTGGGAGAAGGCTTTATTTGCATGAAGTTACATTTCTCGGGTTCCGAAGTCCCCTGCCCCTTAAGCCAGTCCTGGAAAAAGCGCAGCTGGGGTTCCAGCAGAGCCCAAAGCAAAGCCAGTGTCCAGAGCTTCCGTTCCATGTTCCAGATGCGTGTAGTTCAGCATCCAAACTAATTAAAGTCAGTCCACTTGTGGAGTCCAACATGGCTGTGGGTCCTGTGGGCGCAGGGGAGTGTACCCCTGCTGCAGGATCACAGGAGCCCAGAGCCCTGGAGCTGAGAGAGCAGGGGGGTGGGGGGGGGGCGTTCCTTTGTTTGGAAGTTTATACATTGAGGCTTCAAGAGCTAGCAGTGGCCATCCAATTCAGGCCACTGACTTTCTTTCAGGTGTGATTGACGGGCAGAGAGGTAGGCACCTTTCCACGTCACTTAGACCTTCCTGGGCATGTCTATCTGGTCTTTCTCTTCCTCCTTTCCTATTAAATAATAACCAGGTATTACAACGGCATCACCTTGATTTCCACCACTAAGTAGACACAAATTCTTTTTTTTTAAATATATTTTATTGATTTTTTACAGAGAGGAAGGGAGAGGGATAGAGAGCTAGAAACATCGATGAGAGAGAAACATCGATCAGCTGCCACCTACACGCCCCCTACTGGGGATGTGCCCGCAACCGAGGTACATGCCCTTGACCGGAATCGAACCTGGGACCTTTCAGTCCGCAGGCCGATGCTCTATCCACTGAGCCAAACCGGTTCTGGCTAGACACAAATTCTTAAATCTAGAATTTGTTCCCTTTGAATGACTCAAAAGCAACAGTCTAAAAACTTTGTGAAAGATTTCTTTACATTTTTTTCCTTCATGAGCCCGTAATGTTGAAACATTTTAATCCTAAAATGCATTAATTAATGATCAGTGCCTTTTAAATAAAATCTTATCACAAGGCTCATAGTTTTTTATTTTGGACAAATAACTTTCTTTACAGGCTTAATGAAATACTGATGATAGTACTTAGACTCCTTCCCAGGCCACTAGAGAGGATTCATAACCCCCCCAAATTGAAAACCATTATCTTACTAAATAAACGTGCAACTACTTAACCTACCATGTAAATCCCTTTACACTGTGTCCCTTCCTACCTCCAGCCTAATAACCCATCCACCCTATTACACACTATACCAGCCGTGGGCAAACTATGGCCCGTGGGCGGGATCCGGCCCATTTGAAATGAATAAAACTAAAAAAAAAAAGACCATACCCTTTTATGTAATGATGTTTACTTTGAATTTATATTAGTTCACACAAACACTCCATCCATGCTTTTGTTCCGGCCCTCCGGTCCAGTTTAAGAACCCATTGTGGCCCTCGAGTCAAAAAGTTTGCCCACCCCTGCACTATACCCTTAAGTTTTTTACACTTCTGCTCTTTTCCTATTCTGTAACCAAAGCTTGAAATTCTTCTGAGTCCATTCTCACCTATCAAGATATATGCTAATATCCTGTTCTCTGTGAGGCTTTCATTCCTCTACAACATCAATTCTAGTCTTATTTGAATGGTTTCTCAGTTCTCTGAAGACATCTCTATTGTAGGTTTATCACATTCTATTATAATTGTTGTTCTGTCTCCTGTAAAAGATTATAAGCTACTGGAGTATGGAGTCCATGTTTAATCATTATTGTGCCCTGTGGTCTGGCACAATGTAGAAACTCAATAAATATATGGTGAATGAGTCAATCAAATAACCTTTGGGCAGACAGTGGACATACACAGGCAATTGACTAGGGAGTGTCATGGCGAGTGTCATGACTAGAGAGTGGCACATTGGTTCTCAAGCATTTTGGGGTCTTGAAGTCCTTTGAGGGTTGTATAAAAGCTCAGGTCACACTCGCCACAAAGATGTTTGCATGTGTAGCTATATAACGTTCCTTACAATGTTACTCAACAAACTGGGCCTCAGATAATGACTTCTGCTGTGGCCTATGATCTTTCTGTCAGTAATGCTTAGCGGATCACAGGTTATGAGGATGTGAGCAGTGAGCAGATCACCCATCTATGTGCAGAATCTACTACTTGGCTAGAAAATAACTCTCAATCTGGCAAAGTAGTATCATGTTGACAACACAAAAGGGTGAGTAATCAAATGATAACTATAGTATCTTAGCATTAAAACACTCCTGGAACCAACAAACCCTACTTGTTCCAACTTAATTTGCAGGATCAAACTAAATATAGTTGAGAAATTATTCTTTTTGTGTATCGGTGGTCAGACTTTTAAAGTAGCTATTGCCTGTTTCTTTGTCTTCAGAAAACAATTTAAATTTAAGGAAGTAATAGTTTATAACATGGAGAAAATTAGCCGCTAATAGGTCAGTTTCTCTATATCACGTTATTCTATAATTTGATCAAAATCAATTGCCATATTAAGAATGCATCGTGAATATGTTGTCAAGAGTAGTTTGCAAAGTGAATGGTGTGACACACTATCTTTTAAACTCTGTGAAATAAAAGGATGATCAAAATTATATTCTTTAAATATATACACTTTTTGGACATCCATGATGCAAAGGATTTTAAAATATGAATTTAAAGCAGAAGAACTATTAAAAAACAAAATTCAATGGAGACATTTCAAGATTTTAATTGGCTTTATTAACCGCTTCATGATTTGGGCAACTAGAAGGGAGCTCCAAAAAGTTAAACAAAATGAAAGGTTTTTGTAGGCAGAAACGGGGAGGGCAGTGACACAGACAGTTATTAATCAAAGAATGAAAGGGTTGTTTCAGGCAAGCTCACCTTTCTTTGGGGTCTTACAGCAGACTGCTCACTAGTGTTGATCGGTGATGGAACATATTTAGGCTAATATTTGTGGTTTAAGGTCACTTTCCTGGGAGGGGCTACAACCACAATGAAATCTTGGTTTGCTGTCCTGAGCACAAGTGACTCCACCTTGGCCTGTTGATTCTTTTCTTAAATAGAGCACAGCACCATTTCAGTTGTAGCAAATGTATGTTCTACATATTAATTTAAAAACTTTACTGAATTATATCCTTAGTGATTTTTCAAAATATAAATTAGACTTGCCGTGTACAAACATTCTTGTCATTTGAATGTCACCAATTAAACAATGAGTGTTTATAATATGCTGGGCACTGTTTTCTATATTGGCTTCCTTACATGTAATTGACCCGTGCAATCTTCAAAACAACCCTATGGCATTGATCCTATCATTATCCTAATTTATAGATGAGGAAATTGACTTTAATTAACTTGTCTCTGGTACCCAGTTAGTAAGCATAGGGCCAGGACTCAAAATCAGAAATCTGGCTCAAAACCCCACACTCACCACCATTCAATTTTATTGAATTTTGGCTTGGCTGGTTTGGCTCAGTTGGTTGGAGCATCATCCTGTACACCGGGAGGTCGAGGGTTTGATTCCCAGTCAGGGCACATGCCTAGTGTGCTGGTTTGATCCCTGGTTGGGTGGGAGGCAACTGATCAATGTGTCTCTCTCACCCCCCACCTCTCTCTCTCTCTCTTCCCCTCTCTTTCTCCCCTCTCTCTCCCTCTTTCTCCCTCCCTCTCCCTCCCTCTCTCTCCCTCCCTCTCCCTCCCTCTCTAGATTAAAAAAAATTATAGGATTTGGTAGAATACCAGGCTCAGCTTGGAATTGTCATCTATGAGTTAATCCTTACCATCAGCTCAACTGAAATGTAAGTAGGTTAAGTTCTGTTAATCTTTTATACAGCTAAATCTGCTTCCTTTAGAGTTGTTTATCCTCTCAAAAAGTATGTGTGCTTAAAAATGAAGGAATCTGAAACTGCTTAGTGGGTACCTTGTCCTTTCACACGGTAAATATGTACTAATATTGGAGGAAAGCAGAGTCAGTATTTTAAGGGTTGGAGAAAAGATGGCTACGTAAGCTCCAAAACCCACAGGAAATCTACAGTGCTTTATCCAACAATGCAATCAGTCGGATGGTCCAAGTATCCATCATAACAAATATACCTCCCAAAAGAGCAAATGCAGATGCTTGGTTCAAAGTCTTCAGTCAGAAATGCTCTTCAACATGCTGGCCACGTAAAGATGCCTGGCTTGTTTCTATATTTTGAGTCAGTTAGTTTAAACTATGCTTCAATTTCTAAACTCTAAATAGATGCAATTACTAGAATGGCATTAGATATCACAGAGACGTGAAGAGGGTTCTCACTGCCTATTTATCTACATGAAGTAGAATTGGGTTCTATCCAAATATCTGAATAAACGGGTTTGCTGTTATGTTTGCCAATATAATTAGAGAGTCCTTTTGCTTTCAACTTGAATTGTTGAAAAGCATTCTAAATTGTCTTTGTTCGTTTCTGTCCATAAAAATAGACAAAAGATAGTAAGGTGCCTCAAGTTTTTTAAGGAAGGAGTATAAGGCATAGAATAAGAACTAGGTTCAATAGCAGTCTCTTCCTCCAACTTAGTAGCCATTATGGAGCAAAACACTTGGTCACTTACATCCTGGTTACTAAACTATAATGTAAAATGACTGGTGGTTTCTGACCTATTTAATTCTAAATACTTGTTCAAAATTAAAATGGCATAATGTATATAAATCTATTTTGTAACTTATAAAGCCCTATAACTATATGTCCATATTAATAGGAAATATGGGCAACTGGGCAGCATGAACATGTCCTGAGGTATGACTGGGAAGTTGTGGAGAATT
Source organism: Myotis davidii (assembly GCF_000327345.1). Classification (NCBI taxonomy): domain Eukaryota; kingdom Metazoa; phylum Chordata; class Mammalia; order Chiroptera; family Vespertilionidae; genus Myotis; species Myotis davidii. Next base: position 102,198 of record NW_006283769.1, on the reverse strand, counting down.
TTACCTCTGATATTAGTATTTATTTTTCTTACTGCATTTGATTTTCTATGGGTAAACCTACTTGAATTCTGAGATCATGCTACACATTGTTCTATCTGTACTAACCTGAAGTTCACTAGGCTATCTGAGAGGCTGGTTGATGTCTATACACTCTGTGAAATAATAAAACTAATTACATCTCTTGGTTGATGCTATTGGTGAGCATTGTTTGGGTGCCGGAATACTGCTCTATAAAGTGATTTACTAGTAATTAGGTTGTATGCTCCTTTATATCAGACTTCTTAGAATCTCAGCTGGATTACGTGAATTTTACTGGGACTGTGGGGAATGTGATTTTTGTCATGGTCAAGTGATCCATGAGAAAATTAAAATTCTTTAAAGTTTCCACAAATAAAAAGCAGTTTAGTCATGATGACAGAGACAGAAAAATATTGTTTAAAAAAAAAAGGGGACTGTCTAGGGTGGGGGAAAAAATGGACACATATGTAATACCCTTTGTAATAAAAAATAAAATTTGAAAAAAAAAAATTCTATTTGAAGGAGAACCAGCAAAGAATAGAAAACTGTTTATTGAATGAAACATTGCTCCTTTTATAACTCTTTTATTTTGAAATAATTTTAAAATGAAGAATTTGGAAGAACAATGGAAGGAACCCCTATACCCAGATTTACCAATCTTTAACATACTTGCCACTTTATTATTATTCTTTGTCTTTGTCTCCACCTACACAGGCACATGCGCACACACACTTTACTATTTATATTTTCAGAACCATGGGAACATGCTGCATTGATCATGCCACTTTAACCCTAGTGCTTCAATGTGAATTTCCTAAGAACAAGGATATTCTCTATTTAAGCACCCTAATTAAATTCAGAAAATTTAATATTGATACAGTACTCTTATCTACAATCTACATTCCACATTTGTGAATGGTCTTAATAGTGCCCTTTATGATTCATTTCCTCCTTTCAATATGAAGTTCCAGTCTAGAGTCACATATTGCATTTAGTTGCGGTATTTCTTTAAGTCTCATTTTGTATAAAAAATGTCTTCGTTTTTATCGTTCATGGCATTGACTTTTTAAAAAATAACACAAAGTAGTCATTTTATGTAAGTGATACTCAGTTCAAATTTGTCAGTTAATTTCTTGTAATCATATTCAGATTATGCCTCTCCAGCCTGAATAACTACAAATCTGATATTGCTGCCTTCACTTGGTATTACATCCAGGGCCACATGATATCTACTAGTCCATAATTCCTAATATTAAGCTTGAGATGATGTCTGTTTTTGTTATTATGTAATTACTATTTTCTTCCTTATGTCTATTCTTGCCCTTGTCTTATGGGGAGACACTTTAAGAACCATGTAAATATCCTGATTCTCATCAGACAACCTACTCCCTACCCAAATATTTATTATCTATTCATAATTATTGATAGTTATTGCCTGAACCACACTATAATGTAATTTGAAAAAAATGAATTTAATCTCTACCACTCCCTACATGTATGTACATGCCTATGTATGTATGTACCTTTTGGATTTTCAAGTATTTATATATTTTTTAATTGACAAAGTATTACATTAGTGTCAGGTGTACAATATAGTGATTCAACATGTACATACCTTGCAGAGTGATCACCACAATAAGTCCAGTTGTCATCCTTCACTCTACATAGTTACTATGATGTATTGGCTCTATTCGCCATGCTGTGTTATACCCCATAACTCGTTTATAACTGGAAGTTTGTACTTCTTAATCTCCTTCCCTTTTTCCACCCCCCTCGCCTCTGGCGACCATCAATCTGCTATTTGTATCTGTGTTTGTTTCAGTTTCATTTTGTTTATTCCTTTGGTTTATTTTTTAGATTTCACATATAAGTGAAATCATACAGTATTTATCTTTCTCTGTTCGACTTATTTCACTTAACATAATACTCTGTAGAACAAGCATGTCAAATTCATGGCCCACAGGCCACATGCCTCATTTATTTGGCCTGTGTTAGCTTTTGAGTTTGATATGCTTTCTGATCTATGTTTCCACAAATGGCAAGAATGCAGTCTCTTTTTTTCTTTCTTTATTAAGGTATTACATATGTGTCCTTATCCCCCTACTGTCCCCCCTCAATCCGCCCCCCCCCA
>NW_006283769.1:78366-98445 GCF_000327345.1 Myotis davidii | reverse complement strand
CTTAAGTTCACTATTGGTGTATAAAAATGCCATAGATTTCTTCGTGTTAATTTTGTATCCTGCTACATTGCAGAATTCATTTATTAAGTCTTATAATTTTTTGATGGAGTTTTTAGGGTTCTGTATGGATAGTATCATGTCATGTGCGAATAATGACAGTTTCATGTCTTCTTTTCCAATTTGGATACCTTTTATTTCTTCTTCTTGTCTAAGTGCTATGGCTAGCACTTCCAGGACTATTTTGAACAGGAGTTGTGAAATAGGACATCCCTGTCTCATTCCTGTTCCTAGGCGAAATGATTTTAGTTTTTGCCCATTATGATGTTGGCTATAAGTTTGTCATAGGGGGCTCTTATTATGTTGAGGTATGATCCCTCTATTCCCATTTTGCTGAGGGTTTTTATCAAGAAAGGATATTGGATTTTGTCAAATGCTTTTTCTGCATCAATTGATATGACTATGTGATTTTTATCTCTCCATTTGTTTATGTGATGTATCATGTTTATTGATTTGCGGATATTGTACCATCCTTGTATCCCAGGGATAAATCCTACTTGGTCATGGTGTATCAACTTATTCTTTTTGTATCTTTCAAAGATTTGGTAGCAACTGTTTCCTATGACCAATATCTTCTCTATATGGTTTGCAAACAACCTCAAGTAAAGAAAGAGTGATTTTTCTCTGGCCAGTTTTTCAGTGGTTAGAGCATCAGCCTGGGGACCAAAGGGGTCACAGGTTTAATTCCTGGTCAAGGGCATATACCTGGGTTGCAGGTTCAATTCACGGCCTTGGTTGGAAGGCAAACAACCGATGTGCCTTTCACATCGATGTTTCTCTCTTCTCTCTCTTCCTACATGCCTCCTCCCTCCCACTCTCTCTAGAAACCAATGGATTAACAACAACAAAAGTGATTTTGAAACCCTAATGTAATTCCCATGTTATAAACAATACTCTAATCTAGCCTTTTGCAGATATAGGGCCATAGAGCAATAATTTTTGTAAGTCTTTTTGCATGTTTATTTCTACTTGTATTGGTTTTAAGTGGAAGAACTAACAACTATGAAGGAAATGGGATTTAGAAAGGATTTCCATCATGGGAGAATGTCTCCTGGCAGCTCTTGGTACAGGCAATATTATATTTCCTGCCAAAACTTATTTTAAAAATATTTTGGTCATTCTTATTACTCGGGAGCATTTGGAAGGAATTGCATAAGAGAACTATACTTCCTCAAACTCAAAGATTACTCTCCAGGTTTTTTGGTACTCTAACTTTCAGAGCATATTGATCATTTTCCCAGTTTTGATATTTTCTTCCTATCAGGTGTTAGCTCCTTTCTGTTTAGGATCACTAAACAAAGGGCCGTATGACCAAATGAATGGAGTTACTAGAAAGCATTTGGAAGCTCTGCCTGGGTGGATCTCGTTGACTGTTATTCACTATAGAATGATCTGTCTGGGCTGTCCTTTTTTTTTTTTTTTCAATTACAGTTGATATACAAGATTATATTAGTTTCAGGTGTACAGCATAGCGATTGGGCATTTATATAACTTACGACGTGATCACTCTGGTAAGTCTAGTACCCACCTGGCACCATATATAGTTATTACAATATTATTTACTGTATTCCCTGTTCTGTATTTTATATCCCCATGACTGTTTTGTAACTACCAATTTGTACTTAATCCCTTCACCTTTTTACTCAGTCCCCCAACCCCCCTCTCATCTGGCAACTCTCAGATTGTTCTCTGTATCTATGAGTCTATTTCTATTTTTGTTTGTTCTTTTATTTTGTATGTGAGTCCATGTATAAGTGAAATCATAAGGTATTTGTCTTTCTCTGTCTGACTTAATGTAAATTGAATATTTTTTAAAGTAGAATTTAAGATTCTATTAATCCTTATAAAGAATCAAGTAAAAGCACCTGTTCAGACTTGAGATGGACCCACTGACAGATTTAAAGAAATGGCACCATACCTATTTTTTAAATAGGTCAATAAGTGGTCTCTTTAAATAGCGTCTCAACAGAGCCTAAATGTATAAAAGCCAACAAGTAACCCCAAAAGCACGTGTGATCACATCTTTGAATCTAAGATATATATACTTTACTTTTTCTGGATTCAGTAATGTTATAACATTAATGTGGGGGTAGGTTTTTTTTTTGAACTACTGTAATTACATAAATTTTATCACACATGGCATCTTAAAACTGGGGGAATATGAAAATAGTTTGATAATATCATTAAAATTATAACCATACATTTCTCTTGGAATATTCCCCCCACTTTTATTGAAAAATAATTAACATATAGCACCATATAAGTTCAGGTCTATTGATTTGATTTACATATATTGTGAAAAGATTGCCATAGTATTAATTAAACTACATCATCTCATTTATGTACACTCACAAAAGATAAAAAGAGAAATGTTTTTCCTTGTGATGCAAACTCTTAGGATTTACTCTCATAACATTTAAATGTGAATGTACATCCTTACATGTTCAATGTAACTTAATTGAACTAGAAGTTTGTACCTTTTGACCACCTTCATCCAGCTCCCCTTCCCTCTATCCCCCACCACAGAAAACCACAAATTTGATCTATTCTGCGATGGATTTGGCTTTTCCTATTTATTTTAGATGCCACATGTGAGATCAAACAGTATTTGTCTTTATCTGTATGACTTACTTTAACTTAGCCTAATGCCCTCAAGGTCTGTCCGTGTTGTTGCACATGGTAAAATTTTATTTTTATGGCTGAATACTATTCCATTGTGTGTGTGTGTATGTGTGTGTGTGTGTGTGTGTGTGTGTATCCCCACAACTTTATTCATTCACACATTGATGAACACTTAGTTTGTTTCCACATCTTGGCTATTGTAAATAATGGAGATGCATCGTGTTTTCATTTCCTTTGGATAAAGACCCAGAAGTAGAATTGCTGGATCATAGGTAGATCTATTTTTAACTTTTTTAAGGAACCCCATACTGTGTTTCTATGGTGGCTGTACCAACTTACCATCCCATCAACAGCACACAAGGTTTCCTTTTCTCTACATTCTCTCCACCATTTGTTACACCCCATGGTTTTGATGATAGCCATTCTAACAGGTGCAATGTAGATATCACATTGTGGTTTTGATTTTCATTTACCTTACGATTAGTAATGAGCATATTTTCATGGACTGACTGGCCACACAGGTATTCTATTTCTTCTATATTCTACATCTTCTTTAGAAAAATGCCCCAGATATTCTATTTATATCCTTTGCTCATTTTTAATTGGAATACTAATTTTTTTTGCAATTAAGTTGTATAAGTTTTTAAAATATATTTTGGACATTCACCCCTTATCAAATGATTGGTTTGAAAATATGTTTTCCCATTTTGGGTTGACTTTTAGTTTTGTTGAACATTCCTTATGTTGTGTAGAAACATTTCAGTCCGATGGAGTGTTGCCTGTTTTTTGTTGTTGCTGATTGTGCTTCAGGTATCATATCCAAACAATAGTTCAAAGACCCATGTCAAAGAGCTTTTTTCTCCCAAGGAGTTTTATGGTTTTCAGTCTTACATTTAAGTTTCTAATACCTTCCAAATTAATTTTTTGTGAGTGGGAAGAGATATGGGCCTAGTTTCATTATTTTATTTATGAATATCCAATTTTCCCAGTACCATTTACTGAGGAGGCTGTCTTTTCCCCATGTGTGTTCTATGCTTTTTGTCAAATATTAGTTGACTGTATATGAATCAGTTTACTTCTTGGCTCTCAGTTCTATTCTGTTGGTCAGTATGTCTGTTTTTATGCCAGCGCTTTACTGTTTTGATTGCTAGAGCTTTGTAATATAGCTGGAAATCAGGAAGCATGATACCTCATGCTTTGTTCTTTTTTCTTCTTCTCAGGATTGCTTTGGCTATTAGGGATCTTTTGTGGTTCCAATTAAATTTTAGGATTGTCTTATCTACTTCTGCAAAAAGCACCATTGGAATCTTGATAGGGATGAATATACAGATGGCTTTGGGTAATATGGCTATTTTAATAATTATTAATTCTTCCAACCTATAATACACAGATATCTTTCCATTTGTTTGTGTCCTCTTTAATTTCTTTTATCAATGTCTTATAGTTTTCATTGTGGAGATCATTCAGTTCCTTGGCTAAATTTATTCCCAAGTGTTTTATTGTTTTTGATGCTACTGAACATAGTATCATTTTCTTTATTTTTTCAGAAATTTTGTCTTAGTGTATAGAAATGCTACCGATTTTTGTTGTTGTTGTTAATTTTGTATCCTGCATTGTTACTGAGTTTCTTTATTACATTAACAGGTGGGGTTTTTTCTTGTCTGATTACTCAGGTTAGGATTTTCTGCACCATGCTAAATAGGAGCGGTGAGAGTGGGCACACTTGTTATGTTCCTAATCTTAGAGGGAAAGCTTTTGAGCTTTCACCATTGAGTATGATGTTGGCTGTGTTTTTTTATATATGGTCTTTATTATGTTGAGGTCTAGTCATTCTATAATTTGTTTAGAGAATTTAGGAACAGATGTTGAATTTTGTCAATTTTTTTCACATCTATTGAGATGATCATGATTTTTTTATTGTAATATATCACATGTATTGATTTGCATATGTTGAACCATCCTTGTATCCCAGGGATAAATCCCACTTGATCATGGTGAATGACCCTTTTAATGTGCTGCTGAATTTGTCTTGCTATTATTTTACTGAGAATTTTTGCATCTATATTCATCATGGACATTAGACTGTAGGTTTCCTACCTAACAAGGCTGTAGGATGGTCTCTTCAGTTGCCTGGGTTCTCTATTCAGTCTTCATAGATGTTAGGACTGGATGCTATTCTCTGCAGTAGGAGGGGCTACGAATTAGTGTCCTGCCCTGGCAAGGGAGCAAAACAGACCCTAGGGCTGGCCTATCTAATTGTTTGGGGACTAAAATCAGGACAGACTACACTAAATTCTCTAGTCAGACAGGGCCACTGGTTTTGCCCTGCAGACGGGGAAAGCCACAGGCTATGCTGTCTGTTCAAGAGCTACTGTACAAAGGGTGTTGGATGGGCTACATAGCTTCCCATGTGCTCTGGGTGAGTTCACTGGTTGGATGGGATGAAGGATCTATTCAGCAGCGGGTGATGTTACAAATAGTTTCCCTGTCCAGGCGAAGAGGGAGAACCAACTCCAAGGCCGGAAAGGTTTGTGGTCTTGACCAAGTTCCATGGCTGGCAAGGCTCTTGTTTGAGGACTTGAACCGGGCATACATATTTCCTGCCAAGTTCCCTGGTCAGACTCCACCACCGTCTTGGCTCTGCAGATGAGGGAATACACTGGTTCAAAATACTACTTGGGCCTTGCATTTAGGAACTCCGTCTGCCAAGATCTGTACACTGGTTGTTGGAACTCCCCACCCTCCCATTCTCTATCGTAATTGATTCTCAGTGATTAGCCTTTGCAGATTCCCCTGCAAACCCATGGGTGAGACTGAAGTGGGGCTCCCAGTAAGTAACCCACAAGGCTGGAGGAGCTGGACGTCCATCTGAGGCTTTCTTTTCTCACTGGAGAAACCATGGGCTCCAGGTAGAGGTCTTGGTGTGGTGCTGCACTGGCTGTGGGAGGGGCAGTATGGTTAGCAAGTAACCACCCCCTTTCACTTCTAATGCAGTGTGTCTTGGTCTCTATGGTTCATGGGGGTGCTCCAGCCTCACCCCCAATTCCAGGATTCTCTCTGTGATGTGTTTTTCTTGAATAGTTGTTCATTGTTCACCTGGTGAGGAGGAGTGAAATCGGGAACAATCTGTATCATCATCTTAGTAATGTCACCCTTCTCTCAGGATATTTGGACAAGAAACTTAGTAACCTAATGCCTCATAAATAAGAGTGACTGAGGTGCTATTGTGGCATGAATCCATGAGTGAGAGGTTGGACAACCTGAAGCTTATTTCTGGAGCTGTGTCACTTGAACTTATTTGACTCCTGTCTTCTAATAGGTTTTTACTAGATTAAGTTTTGGGGCCCTTCCAGCTCCAAAATTCTTGGGTTTTTCTTATTAAACTTCAAAATATCCACAATGCAAGAGCAGTTGATACGTATAATTTAAATATTTTATAATCAAAATATACATGTATAAATTATCAAAGATTAAATTCTACTCAGCATAATCTTAATGTTAGATATATTTTTGTCATGTTTAACTTTTAAAATTGGCCATCTCTTATTACATAGGAGTTTCTCTTAAATATAATATGATATTGACTAAATACCTCTTTATTCAATCAGGTTAAACAAGATAAAGTTTATTTCTTGGGTATTATAAACTTGACCTAAACATGAGCTCTCACAATACTTCATGAAAATTGGTGAGATTTAAATACATATGTGAAAATAAAGTGGGTACATAGCATCTTCATAGCTTAGTCATAAGTTATTAAAGTTATTGTTATTCAAATAAAAAAATCTGTTTAAGTATAAACAGAGATCAGTATTAGAATATATTTATTAGACATATGAACACACAGGAGACTGTTTTCAGAGCTTAAAGCAAATTTAATTCCCAAAACTTGAAATTTACAGACGTATCCTAATGTGCTCATCATAGACCATGGCAATAGCTTAGTTTTAATCCCTGAAAGACAAAGACATGAAACACTTAAACACTTTGGGGGGAAAATATCATTAAAATAAAATTGAAGTTTGCATTGTTATTTGGAGAGATTTGTATTTATTGCTTCCTATAAAAGTTCCAAAAAAAAAAAACTGTTACAAAAATACAAACATTGGCATGGGGCACATCGTTTTATTGCTTGCTTTTAAAAAAGATGTTTGTGATAAAGTTTATTGAGTGGAAAAGAGCATTAATGATACCAAATTGTCAAAGAGCATGAAGCAGAGATCTCCAGTGAAGTGACTTTATCAGATGGCAAACTTCCTCTCTTATCAGAGAGAACATTACACACAGCAACATTGGCACATGAGAGACCACACAATCTCCATATCTTTTTATTCTAAACACAAATAACTGTATTTAGAAAATATTAGTAATGTGCCAAAAAGTGTTTTTTATTTTAATTTTTTTAAAATCCTCACCCAAGGATATGTTCCCATTGATTTTTTGGGGAGAAAGAGAGAGAGAGAGAGGAAAAGAGAGAGAGAGAGAAACATTGATGTGAGAGAGAAACATAGATAGGTTGCCTCCCACATGCTCACTGACCAGGGATGGAACTCACCACCCTTTGATATACAGAACAATGCTCCACTGAACAAAGCCCCAAAAAAGTCTGTTTTAAAAGACATTACAAAGCTATGTGTTAGTTCAACAATAGGAGCATGCTTAAAATAATTATGAATGGGTATTATAGTATTTACAAAGAATTCAGTAACATGGGAAAATGTCATGATTATCATGTCCACAGAAAAGCATAGTACAAAATTGCAAATATAGTGTAATATCCACCATAAATAGCATTTACATATTTGGATGCTAAAAATACTAAAGGAAAATATATTGAAAGGAAATGTACTAAGAGATCGTTCATAGTTATCTCAGTGTGACCTTAATTATGTTTTTAATACTTTGCTATATTTTTCAAATGATCTTTAATATTTATTTTTTAAACAGAAGATAGTTGTGTATATAATGCAAAATTTAAAAGTTCTTAATCATGATGAAAATGATAGCCAGAATGATTAAAAATAAAAGTGAACCATTTAAGGGGGAAAGATTTTACCTCTGTGCTCAACTAAGATAAATGAGAGAATCAATTCCAGTTTAGAATAAAATAGGTAGTTTTTTAAAATTCAACAATTAGCTAAAAAGAAAAGTCTCTGTATTCAAAATGCATTTCTTCCCCAAAAATAATCAGCAAGAGGCAGCAATCATTGTCTGTGTTCAGAACTAGAATTCTAGTCTTTTCCTTTTTCTGTTCCTTATGTTTCCTCCTTCAAATTCCTACAACTCAGTGTTTGTGCTTTTGAAGCCTGTGCCATCTGCTCCCTGCTGAGGGCCACTAGAGGCCATGTTATAATTGGGTTTATTCTGAGACACCACAACATAATTGTTAAGAGGACCAGCCTGGAGTCAGGCACCTCTCTCCAGGCACCTTCCGCACTTTGAAAGCTGCCCTGTTCCTCCACTTCTCTCTATCTCATTTTCCTCCTCCATACAATGGGGATTATCAGCTCAAAGGTTATAATGTTTAATCTCAAAGGTTATAATGTTTTAAGATGATTAAAGCAATATTCCTGTAAAGCTGCTGATACCTTCCCTCCCCCCCCCCACACACCCCAACTCCAAAACACACAGCCTTCCCCATCTCATTTCATGTCTATTCAGTCCTTCCATTTGTTCAGGTCCAAGTCCTTGAGGTCATTGGTTCTGTGGTTATACTCTTCAACTACACTAATTCCATCCATCTTCCTTAAAAGGAAGCATTCTGAACATTTGAAGAAAGCTAGGACGTCCCACTTAAATCTTCTCCTTTTCACGTAAGTATTATGAGTCCCTCCACCTCTTCTGTTACACTCAGAGGTGAACCAGAGGTGGTCACTGCAGTAGACTTCCATTGCTGCACACCGACACTACATAAATACTACTATTCTAGCCAGTGCCATTCCATCACTGTGGAGGTAGAAAACGACCAGATTATGTTTATGATGTATGAGTTTCTCCCCGCATTAGCTTCTTCTAAAACAATCATCTCCTATTCCATCCTGTGCATTTCCCACAAATATAAGATAACTTCATTGAGACCCTGTCCTTTCAAGTTTAGAAATAAAATAGTGAAGCATTACAGTGGTAATGCTATGAGCTCTCAGGCTATGAAAGAAAAATAAAATTGTCCCTCTATAATCAGAAACACTTGTTATATATTTAAAGCATCACCTAGGTAATTTCCAAAAAATGTCTTTTTCCACTATGCTATCTCCTGCTAAAATTTTCCAGAATTTACAGCTAAGGAGAAGTCTCTCTTCCATGCAGCACCTTCCCACACTCCTCTCGGGCACTCTGCACTCCAAACAAACCTCAGCCGCCTTGCTACGGAAACCCTCTGTCTCTCCATCTGCCACCAGCCAGGCTCTCAAGAACACACAGAACTGACTCCTCCTCACAGAGACTGTGTTGTTAAATGAACCTCTGGTGAATGGAAAACATCGAATAGAGCCCTTGATTTGGTGAATCGCTTTCTTGCTCTATGATTTTGGTAACCTCATTGCTCAGCCCTTTTTTTATCATTAAAAAGCATGATCACAGCATAATATCTAGTAAATATCAACAGTGGGATCAGATAGCCTTGATAGGAGGCATTTGTAATGCATTTTGAACACCTTATAAGACATCATCAATAGCAAGTGTTTGTGAGTTAAAGAGTAAAGGCAAGAAGGTAAGAAGTGTCCTGACCGGTTTGGCTCCATGGATAGAGCGTCGGCCTGCGGACTCAAGGGTCCCGGGTTCGATTCCGGTCAAGGGCATTTACCTTGGTTGTGGGCACATACCCAGTGGGGAGTGTGCGGGAGGCAGCTGATCAATGTTTCTAGTTCTTTATCCCTCTCCCTTCTTCTCTGTAAAAAATCAGTAAAATATATTTTTTAAAAAAAGAAAAAAAAAGAAGGTAAGAAGTGTTTAATAGAACAAGCCGCTCATTGCCTATTCAAAGTGCTCTCCATCAGATCATAACTCTCTAAAACCAGGCCTCATAGACAAAATGAACTTTGCACTACGCTCAGGTTTATTACACGTGTAGTAGCAGGAAGATGGTAAGTCTTATGGACCCTGAAGCAGAACCATACATAGTGACATCAAAACAGATTTGCTGACCAGTTATTTTATACCTCTAGTACAGGTTATACCTAATTATCCAAATTGGATATAAGTGACATAAATATATACATACACACCTGCAGATAATGAAATGTTAATAAAAGTATATTTCATTTGCACTTAGAGTATTGGAGAGGAGAAACTTAACTTTAGCAAATGAAATACAGAATGCCCAGTTAAATTTGAATTTAAGCTAAACAATGCATACCTTTCCACATGCCTCTAACAGTACATGGGATATACCAAAGAAAATTACTCATTGTTTATCTGGAATTCAAATTTAAATTAGTATCTTGTATTTTATTAGGCTAAGATCAAAGTAACATGGCTGCCCTTAGAGTTCACATCAGTACAACAGTGCGTTAACTGAAGCCTTGGTGCCGGCAAGAAACATAAAAGGAGCCGGCTATGTGCCAAAGCCAGGGGCCAGGCAAAATGCGGAATTCACAAATAAAACGTACAAAACCTGGTTTCCTACTTCTTGGCCCCCTCGGTCAGAACAAGAATATAAAAAGGGGCCAGAGTATGCAGGGAATGAGAGAGGCTATGGTGAGGAACGTTTCTATGGGGAAAGCGGGGCGTGAGCCTCACCTGCACTCCCCAAGGGGAAAGGAGAGGAGAGAGTCATCCCTTGTCTCAGTGTGTGTAAGGTCCTTAGCTGGGGCGCTTGGAGGGCTTGCTCTTCCTGTAATGGGGTGCCCTGGACTGAGAAAGTGGGAGTGGCCTGTTTCAGGACCACGAAGCGAGCACAGGGCTATGTTTGCAACATCACTGTTCTTTTATGAGTAAAAGTTCAGAAGCGTGTGATTCCCATGGACCGAATGTGGGCTTATGGAGGAGAGAGCTGGCCTGGAGCACAGAAGGACTTGGATGTAGCACCAAGATGCAGCTCTCTCAGCACCGGGGCTGTGGGCTGAAGGAGAGGGGTGGCCTATGCTGTGAGCACCGCCACTGAGAAGGGTCACTCGGGGGATTCCGAGCTCCCACGGGAGAAAGCATCAGCTACACACAGCTGCCAGGACCACACTGAGAAGCCAGCTTACAAAGACAGCGCCAGGAAAGGACTTCCCTTCCCTATGTCCCCTTCTTTCCTTCTAACTCTCAACCATGGCATGGTCTTAGCTTGATGAGTCCAAGTCCAGGCAAGTTACTCATGAGCTTCCCTTTCCTGTTCCCCATCTACAGGCCTGGGTCTCTTCATCTGGCTTAAAAGTCAAGATTCTAATTAATTTTTTACATTGGATTATATATATTTTTTTAATTTAGCATATTTAGCACTGTGTCTTACCACTTAAAGTAATGGCATACTGCTAAAATGAGCACAAACATTTGGGGACTGGCTAAGTTTTCATCTGGTGTACAGATAAAAGCTTTCCCCAACTAAAAATTTAAAGGAGCAATAGGAGATAAAAATAAAACTGATTAAATTGTGTCCAGTGATTGATAAGCATTTGTATAGGGTTGTGCAAAAATAGCTTTACGGTTGTGAGTATGTAAAACACAGAGTTTATTCTGGTATTATTACTTATTAATTATTGTATTATTTTCCATACAAATATAAATCTAATTTTGCTCCATCTTGTGTATTGGCTATATTAGAACAGAGATCACAATGGAGCCCTTTCTGTGAAAACCAGATTGATTGGAACTTTCAAGATAAATTAATCTGTGTTCATATTGATGAACCAAGAAAAATGCTACCAGCCACTGCATTCCACTGGCTGTGCTGCTCTTCTTTTGCTGTCCAAATACAGAGCTAGTTTCCATTTCAGAAGCCTATACACCATTTTATGTATTTAAGAACTTATTGCCTGGCTGGTGTGGCTCAGTGGTTAAGTGTTGACCTATGAACAAGGAGGTCACGATTCAATTCCAGTACAGGGCATATTGCCCGTGTTGCAGGCTCAATCCCCAGTGTAGGGCATGCAGGAGGCAGCCAATTAATGATTCTCTTTCATCACTGATGTCTTTCTCTCATTCCCTCTCTAAAATCAATCTAGTTTTTTTTTTTTAAGAAAAAGAACTTTTCATTGAACACTGTTTTTTGTTTTGTTTTTTTGACTTCTGATACTCAGAAAGAATGTGAAGGGACTCAACATTAAGAAAAAGTTCCTCTAGCCCTGACTAGGAGCTCAGTTGGTTGAAACATTGTCCCTTACACCAAAAGGTTGCAAGTTCAATTCCTGGTGAGGGCACACGATAGGCTGTGGGTTCAGGAGTGCGTATAGGAGGCAGCCAATTGATGTTTCTCTCACACTGATGTTTCTATCTCTCCCTCTCTCTCCCTTCCCCTTTCTCTAAAAAATCAATAAAAACATGTCCTCGCTAAGAATTTATTTTTAAAGTTCTTCTAACTTGAGATTTTTTGAGTCTCCTTTGAGTCAGTTAGCAGTTTTTTTCTCCAAAGAGTTCATTCAGTTATTTTTTCCCCATTTTTCATGCCAGTTACATCCACTGCGAAGAGTTACCAGATTCCTTTCTGCAAAGAAAAGAACACCGCTAGACCGATTAACCTCCAGAAACTGAGAACAAGAAAGACGCATATAAACATATCTGGACTCAATAATACAAGCTATTGTAATAATGTATAACACAAGAATCTCCTGACCCAGCCAAAACATGATGCTAGCCAAGCATTGCACAATGCTGAAGGCAGCAGTCTAGTTTGAAAGTAAAACTAGTAGATAGTGTCAGACAGAATGTACAAATTCCTGTAATATAATTATCTCACTGGGAATGCAAAAAAAGAGAGAGAGAGAGAGAGAGAAGAGCCAAAATGTAGTGACCTGATCTATTACATGTGTCTATTGTAAAATTTGCAAAAGTCCAAAATACATAGACCTCTCATATATTTTTATTATTACCTTTATAATAAATAATAAATAATGCTACATTTGAAAAAGAAGGGCAAGGTAAGCACAGCTGGTGTGGCTCAGTGGGTTGAGCATCGTCCCATGCACCAAGAGATCACCGGTTCCATTCCTGGTCAGGGCACATGCTGGGTTGCAGTTCGATCCTCAGTAGGGGGCATTCAGGAGGCAGCCGATTGATGTTTCTGTCTCTCCCTCTCCCTTCCTCTCTCTCTAAAAATCAATAAAAACATTTTTAAGAGTAAAATTATATACAATATCGTGTAGCCTATCAGTGTTATTCAGGTTTATATATCCAAAAGCATTACTTATTTTGGCTTTTCTAATCTTTTATCATATAGCATTGCATTAGTTTTGGGTGTACAAAATAATGTTTTGATATATATTATTTATTAGGAAATGATTGCCACTTAAGTTTAGTTAACATCCATTACTACACACTGTTACAATTCTTTTTCTTTTAATGAGAACTTTTAGGATCCATTTTCTTAGCAACTTTTAAATACACAATATGGTATGTTACTGCACATTACACCCCCAGGACATTTATTTTATTACTGGAAGCTTGTGCCTTTGTACCTCTTGGACACCTTTACCCACTTCACCCTCGCCTCCACCACCCCTGGCAGTCACCAGCCTATTCTAGGAGTCGCCTAAAGCCCTCAAGGACCATGCATGTTGCTGCAATGGCAGGTTTTATTTTTTCTTTAAATTGAACTCAAACCCTAGTTTTAGGGCAATAACCAAGAAAGCCTATTTATTGTGCTTTTAAACATTTCGGAAAAGCTATGCACTAATAGCAACCAGGTCCTCAGACATTTAAAAAGAAAAAAATACTATGTTAGTGGGTCACAAATTAGAAGCCCTGGCTGCCACTTCCTCACTCAATCTCGGTTCACGTGATTGCACAGAAACGTGAGAAGCTGAGAAAACCTGGCGCGTGCACACGCCATTGCTTCTGCACCATAAACAGTTTTGAAAAGGAGCGTTCGTGCCAATGACTAATTTCACCTTGGAGCCGTAGTCTAGAAGGGTCTCTAATCTAAAACACATTTGTCCATAATTTCCCACCCCCACACTTTCCCAATACGATGTTAATGTTTTTTTTTCAAAAGGAATAAGCAAAATGGACACAACAGAACCAAAGATTCAAGTTAAGTTCCCGCTTGCCCGTGCTGGTTAATCAAACAGAGCTTTCCAGTCCAGTGATTCAGAACAAACCCAGCTCTGCACCTATCTAGACCATTTATTTATTTTAGGTTCTATTACAAGCGTCACTTCGAAAGTTATTCCTAAAGCAGCTGTAATAGGAACATTCAATTATGTTTTTGAAGTGTTGGGAGTTCCCTTGGTTTTAATGGCGATGGACTTAAGGGGGTCAAGCTTGTATTATTACAGTTCCTCTTTTTCCATAGATTAAATGTACATTATTGTCATTTACATACACTATTGTTATTCTGTATAACATTTTTTTTTTCATTCAAGAACATTTATGAATAGGCATTTGAAAATTGAGACAAGTAAAAACAAAAGATCAATTTTCCTACCGGCTACCTTCAACTAGTTTTTCTGTGTTGGTGTTTTATCTTCTAAGCCTTTGACACGAATGTGTATCAAAAGTATAGATGACAAATATAACTGTACATATGATTTTTATAGCCTATTCTTCTCACTTACCATTATTCCATTAGCATTTTCCATGTCCTTACATAATCTTTGTAAATTTTTTTAGTGGATAAATAATATTTTAATAAGTGAGTGTACCATGGTTCGTTTAATCCTTTCCTTCTGAGTAGATATTCTGTTTCCACTTTTTCACAATTATTGATGATGATCCTATGAACTTCTGTGAGTGTAAAGTTCTTTTCTATATTTAGGATTAGTTTATTATGGTAGATTCTCAAGGGTGGAATTACTGTGAAGAATTGGACCTCATTATAGTTTTTAGTAAGTTTTTTAGATCCAACACATATGTACATAAAGACGCAAAACTTGACGAGGACTTTTATGAAAAATAGTAATCCTTCAAATCCGTCCCTCCCCACCAACACACATCAACCATTTTTTCCTACTCTCCAAAGCAGAATGTGGCCTGGCCACTACTGCTGCCTTATCTTTTGGCTAAGAGAACACAAGCTTATGGACCTGGAGCAACCTGACATGTCTCTATTCTGATTGCTGTTCTGACAGGTGAGGGAACTGGCTTGGTATGACAAGGGGCTGAAGGAGTGTCCTCACACCGCTGTGCACTAAAATGCTCCACTCCTAAAGTCAGAATGTTAAACAACTTTTGACTTGATTTTTGCCCCATAACATGTTTCACTCAATAGTCTTTCCCTGAGCTACTCAGTCAGCCTTATTCCAACAACCCAACTTCCCACAGAATAATGACATGTCAACTGTTCACCCATTTTGCCTTTCTCCCAAGCCCCCGCCCTCTGGTAATCGCCATCTGTTCTCTGCATCTATGAAGTTTTTTTTTGTTTTGTTTGTTCCTTTGGGTTTTTGGTTTTTTTTAGAGTCCACATATAACTGAAGTCATATGATATGTCTTTCTCCAACTTTCTTCACTTAACATATAACATCAAGGTACATTCATGTTGTCATAAATGGCAAGGTTTCCTTCTTTATATGGCTTAGTAGTATTCCATTGTGCATATATACAACAGGGTCAATTATTCTGAAGGATATTGGCCTATTATTTATTTATTTATTTATTTGGTGGGGAGAGGGGTATCCTTTTCTGGTTCTGGTATTAGGGTACTATTGGCTTTGTAAAATGAGTTTGGAAACTTTCCTTTATCTTCAATTTTGTGGAAGAGTTTTAGGACAGTTATTAAACTTAGTCCAATTATGTTTAAAGTTACTATTGATAGATATGTACAGATTGCTATTTTGTTAATTGTTTTCTAGACATTTTTGTAGTTATTCTCTGTTCCTTATTGTTATTTCTCTCTTCACTTGTGGTTTAATGAATTTCCTTAGTGTTATGTTTAGATGTTTTTCTTGTGTCTGTGCATGCGCACGTGTGCACGTGTGTGTGTGTGTATCTACTGTGATTTTTGCTTTTTGTGAAGTTTTCATATAACATCCTATGTATATGACAATCTATTCCAAGTTGATAACAACTTAAATTTTAACACAATCCAAAGTTCTATATTTTTATGACCGCATTTTGTTTTGTTCTCTTGCCGCTTTTGAGATTCTCTCTTGATCATTACCTTTTGACATTTTAATTGTACTGTATATTGATATGGATCTCTTTGGCTTCCTGTATCTGAATGTCTGTTTCCTTCTCTAGGTTAGGAAGTTTTCACCATTATTTCTTCAAATAATTTTTCTGACTCTCTCTTCTTTTGGGACCCCTATAATGCAAATGTTATTCTGCTTGATGTTGTCGCATAGGTCCCCTAAGCCATCTTCACTTCTTAGTTTTTTTGCTGCTCTGTTTGTGTGAGTTCCAATGCTTTATCTGCTGTCTGCTAATCTTCAGGTCCTTTTCAGAGAGAGTTGCTCTATATGGGCTATATTTTTAGTGTGTCCATAGGAAGAGGCAAGTTCAGGATCTTCCTTTACTTCCATCTTGAACCCACCTTCCTGGTGTTTTTTCTTTTAGGGGCACTAATCCTATCATGAAGGCACCATTTACATGACCTTGTCTAAACCTGATTTTCTCCCAAAGGTCCCATCTCCAAATTCTATCACATTGGAGGACAGGACTTTAATATATGAACTGAGTGAGGGGACACAATTCCACCCATAGCAACTGCCTTCCTCGTTCTCAATAAATGAGTATGCTCCTTATTTTATGTAGAAATTGAAAAGAGTGAATTTCTACATGATCCCACTTCCAAATTTATCAGCACTCCCCATTTTAATTCATATGCTATTCACCTCTCCTGTTATAATGACTATATATTCTTATAGAATCAAATGCTCTACCTGTGCAATGGGCTCCATATTTTTTTCTTCACTGAAGAACCCTACTCCAGCAAATGATCCTCTTTCTCCTGCATTAAAAAATTTGCCTCTTGCCCTAGTAGCCAGTTTGGCTCAGCAAATAGAGCATTGGCCTGCAGACCAAAGGGTCCTAGGTTCAATTCTGGTCAAGGGCACATACCTTGGTTGCAGGCTCCTCCCCAGCCTGGGCCTTGGTCGGGGTGCATGCAGGAGGCAACCAATCAATGTGTTTCTCTCACATTTATGTTTTTCTCTGTCTTCCTCTCCCTCTTACACTCTCCCTGAAAAATCAATGGTAAAAGTATCCTCAGGCGAGGATTAAAAAATATTTTTTTCCTCTCTATTGAATTATTCTCAGAAACATAAGACATGTGATAATATCTTTAATAGTGATAACCACTCCATTAATCTTACATATTCCCATAAGCTATTGTCTTTAGAGCAAAACACAGGCGTTCACTATACCTACTCTCTCCGTCTCTTTTCCCATTCTCTCTTGGACCCATTTCAAATGGACTTTTATTGCCACCACTCTCTACAAGGTCATCAGCAACTTCCTCATCAATAAGCCCAATCATCAGCCTCCATCCTGTTTAATCCGCTGGCAGTATTCACAATGCTGATGACTCCCTCTGCTGAAATACTTTCTTCTTAATTTTGGGGACACAAGGCACTTAAGTCTCCTACTCCATTAGCTATTTTTTCCAAGATCTTTTGTTGGACCATCCTCATTACCCCAATGTCTAAATGTCAGAATGTCTTTTAGCTCAGTCCTCAGACCTCTTCTCTTCTTTATCTATATTCATCCTTAAGAAAGCTCATGCAGGTCCTCAATTTTAAAATCATTCATGACCTAATGATTCTATTATTTTTATACTTCTTTAAAGATTTACTCTAAAAGTTGAATAAAATAATGAAAAAAAATTAAGTGAAATGATTCACCAAACATCTAACATATATTACATGCCAAATAAATGTTAGGTGTCTCTTTTTCCTTCATTTTTTAAAATCATTCTTGAATCTTCATATTCATGTATTTGTTTGACAAGTAAGTATATAAAATGTATTAAATATTAGCTGTTAGTCTAGCTATTAAGATAAAGATTCTCAAGTCTGATAAAAAGAGATAAATCATTAAATAACCAATTTTAGTGCAATGTAAAATGTGCCTGGGAACAGATATTCAATTAACTGTTGGTAAATAAATGAACAAATGGTTAAGTGAAAAGCTTCTGTATCCATGGCTAAAATAGAGAAGGGAAGAGCTGGGAGATCCAAGAAGAACACATAGACTCTCAAATAGTAGAATGGCATCATGGTTTTGGTGCCTCAAAAAATAGTTTCAAAATGGGAAAACCTTCAGCAATTTATTTTTATAAATATCCAGTTTCATTATTGGCAGTATGTTCAAACTGTTCCATAAGAAAGTGCCATTAGCACAAAATAAAAAATCTCATAAGTCCTCCAGATACCCTTTGACGATTTCCTTTGCTGAGTTTCCAATAGGAACTTAATTGTAAGATAAGGCAAAAGCACATTATACCATCCTGGTATTTTTCCAATTTCAGAAATATAGCCATCATTAAAGTTAACCTGAAAATAGCATATCCACCTATCATCACTAAAATAATAGTTGCCTATCCAAATGGGGAGCTTGATTGATCATGGGTTCTCAAAATACCATCAATGATTTTGGACAAATGTTTTATCAATGACAAATTGGCCTTAAGGGACATACGATCACCTTGGAAAAAAGGCACATATCCAACTTCTAGATTCAGTAGAACTCATTTGAAACTGTTTTCTAATCTTAAATTTCTAAGTACACTTCTGTTAAAATAAATATTAAAAAACTCTTTAAATTAGATTTAAATAAATCCTCTAACGGATAAGATTACTGTTTTAAGTAACCCCTAATCAACTCTCCAATTTTATGGCAATAATATTATTGGCAAGATTTGGAAAGTGGTTGATGGCATCAACCACAAAGCTCTGTATAAGTACATATTATCACATTAAGGGCGTATAGTTTTGATTTTTAAGTTCACTTAAGTTCTGACCTTGAACTGATCTGATTAATACTTTTTTCCCGTAGTGGTTGTATTTCATTTTTTACAACACTCAGTGGGAACAGAAAATATTCCATTTATAATTAAAGGCTCTAAGTATCTAAGATTAGTGTTATTAGCACACACACACACACACACACACACACAAAAAAAAACACACCCTATAAAGTTATCTCTTAGATATGCTCCAGAAAGTAGGGTAGAGGAAAGTTCTATAGCAGTTTTAAACAGTGTTTCCAAAGAGAACCCAAGAATTTCAAAACTAAGTAGATCACTGATTACTGAAATATTTCTGCTGAATTAATGTTAAATGTTCTTTTACTATAGAATTAGATACTCACAAATACACTCATACTGGCACACAAACTCCACCACCACCACCACCACCACCACCACACAATGAAGGCTCATTACGCTATGAAATTGTTCTCAGACTACCCACCCCATCTTTTTTTATTGTTGCTTATTATTTCATGTTATTATGTATTTTGTAGCTTTATTATTACCATGAGATCTGTTTTAATGGCACATTCATGCAGACAAGTTTTCGAGTTAGTGTTTTTGTTTCCTTTGGATAAATACCTAGGAGTATAACACTAGATCATAAGGTAGTTCTGTTTCTATTTTTTGAGGAATCTCCATTATGGCAGTGCCAATTTACATTCTCACCAGTGGTTAATTAGGATCCTTTTCCTTCACATCCTCATAAACATTTGTTATTTCCTGTCTCTTTTATAATAGTCATTCTCAGAGGTGCAAGGTGATATCCCACTGTGGTTTTGATTCCCATTTCCATGATGATTAGTGATGTTGACACCTTTTCATGTACCTGCTGACCCTCTGTATGTATTCTTTGGGAAAATGTCTTTATCCTTCTTAAACAGATTTTGTTGTTTTTATTGAGTTGTATTGCAAATCCTATATAACAGAAGGCTAATATGCAAATATACCGAAGGGCAGAACAACTGAACAACCGGTCACTATGATGTGCACTGACCACCAGGGGGTGCGTGCGGAACATGGTGAGCGTCAACCGTGGCGGGATGGTGGAGCAAGCGAGCAGGGGCGCCAGACCAAGGCAGGATGCTGGTTGCTGTCATTGGGGCAAGCCTCTGGTGGTTACTGAAAATTTTTTGCTCCTGTGCACCACAGTCCTGCCTGGCGCTTGCACCTGTTGCCACGGCCCTGCTCACACCTGCTGCCAGTGCCTGGCACTGGCCCCAGTCATCCCTCAGGGCTTCTTCACCTCCCCCTGCTCCTGAGGGGCGATCGGGGCAGCAGCCACGGCTCGCACCCACAGCCGGCATGGGCCCCAATCACCAGCAGGTTCGAGCAGGGCCAGCGCCATCAGCGTG
>NW_006283769.1:38871-78245 GCF_000327345.1 Myotis davidii | reverse complement strand
AGCGGGGGAGCGGGGCTGCCAGGGGACTGGGGACTGCAGCAGGAGGGGCCGGGTGGGGGCGTGGAGGATGGGCCAAGACCCATCCCTGTGCCCACTGTAGCATCGCTGCCCACAGTTCCTTGCAAGGTGCACGAATTCATGCACTGGGCCCCTAGTATATGATATTAACCACTTATCAGAAGTATGGTTTGTGAATATTTCTTTTATTCATAGGTTACCTTTCATTTTGTCAATGGTTTCTTTGCTGTGCAGAACATTTTAGTTTGATTTTAGTCCCACTTGTTTAATTTTACTTTTGGTGTCAATTTTTTAAAAATTATATGTAAAGGAGCTTACAACCTATGTTTTCTTCAAGGAGTTTAACAGTTTTGGGCCTTACATTCATGTATTTAATCCATTTGGAGGTAAATTTTGTGTATGGTATAAGATAGTGGTCCACTTTATTTCTTTTGCATTTGGCTGTCCAGTTTTCCCAGCACCATTTATTGAAGACACTGTTTTTTCCTCAGTCTCATATGGTTTTGGTTTTGTTGTAAATCAATAATGTGTGGGTTTGTTTCTGGGATATCTATTCTGTTTCTTTCTTTGATCTATATACCTTTGTTTTTATGCCAGTACCATACTGTTTTCATGACTATAGCTTTGTAATGTAGCTTGGAATCAGGAAATGTGATGCCTCCCACTTTGTTCTTCTATCTCAGAATAATAAATTGCTTTAGGCTATTTGGGCTCTTTTTTGGTTCCATATACCTTTTATAATTGTTCTATTTCTGTGAAAAAAAGGGGCAAGGAAACTTGTTAAGGCTTAGATTAAATCTATATTGCTTTGGTTAATATGGATATTTAACACTTTCTTTTTTTTAATATATCTTTATTGATTTCAGAGAGGAAGGGAAAGGGAGAGAGAGATAGAAACATCAATGATGAGAGAGGATCATTGATTGGCTGCCTCCTGCATGTCCCCCACTGGGGATCAAGCCCACAACCCAGGCATGTGCCCTTGACCAGAATCGAACCGGGGACCCTTCAGTCCGCAGGCTGATGCTCTATCCTCTGAGCCAAACCAGCCAGGGCGATATTTAACACTTTCAATTCTTCCAATTCTTGAGCACAGAATAGCTTTCCACTATTTGTGTCTTCAGTTTCTTTCATTAATGTCTCATTGTTTTCAATGTATAGGTCTGTTACCTCCTTGGTTAAATTTATTCCTAACTTTTTTATTCTTTTTGATGCAATTGTAATGGATTTGTTCTCTTCATTTCTCTTTATGGTAGTTTATTATTAGTGTGTAGAATGCAAGAGATTTTTTTGTTACTGGATTTGTTAGTTCTATTTGGTGGAATTTTTAATATAACATCTGCAGATAATACAGTTTTACTTCTTCCTTTCTGATTTGGATGCTGATTTGTTTGAATTTTCTTGCCTAATTACTCTGGCTAGGACTTCCAATAGTATGTTACATAAAAGTGGCAAGTGTGGGAATCCTTGTCTTATTGCTGATATTAGAGAAAAACTTCAGCTTTTCACCAATGGGTATGATTTTAGCTGTGGGCTTCTGAGTATATGGCCTTCATTATGTTTATATCCACTCTGTTGAGATTTTAAAATCTTAAGTGGATGTTGAATTTTGTTGCTTTTCTGCAGCTATTGAAATGATCAAATGATTTTTATCCTTCATTTTGTTAATGTGGTGTATCACATTGAGTTAGTCACAACTGTTGAATTGTTCTTGTATCTCTGGAATAATACCCTCTACACATTGTGTATGATCCATTTAATGTATTGTCTAATTCAATTTGCTAATATTTTTGAGGATTTTTACATCTGTATTCATCAGGTATATTGGTTTATATTTTTCTTTTATTGTGGCATCCCTGTCTGGTTTGATATCAGGGTAATGCTGACCTCATAAAACGAGTTTGTAGGATTTCCTCCTCTTTTATCTTTTGAATAGAATGCTATCTGTATGTCCTTTAGGTCAATCTAGTCTGACATCATTAAGGCCAGTGTTTCCTGATGGATTTTCTATCTGGATAATCTATCCTTTGATGAAAGTGGTATATTAAAGTCCCCTACTAGTATTGTATTGCTCTGTCTCTTTAGGTCTCTTAATAGTTGCGTTATATATTTAGGTTCTCCTATGCTTGGCGCATAAATGTGTATGAATGTTGTAGCCTCATGTTGGGTTGACTTATCATTGCATAATCACCTTATTCATTTCTTATATAGTATTTGTCTTAAAGTCTATTTTTTCTCATATAAGTATAGCTATTACAACTTTTGTTTCCATTTAGATGGATATTCTTTTTCCGTCCCTTCACTTTCAGTCTAAGTATGTCCTTTCATCTGAAGTCAATTTCTTGTAAGCAACCTGTAAATGGGTCTTCATTTTATTATATATTTAGCTACTCTTTATCTTATGATTGAAAAATTTAGTCCATTTACATTTAAAGTAAATATTGATTGGCATGCACTAATTGCCATTTTGTTAGCTGATTTTATAATTCTCTTGTTGCTTTTTTCTCTTGCTCTCTTCCTTTGTGACTTGATAATTTTCTATACTTTGATTCATTTATCTATATCTTTTATGTATTTATTATAGATTTTTACATTGTGGCTTACATAAAACAACTTTATATCTATTTTGAGTTGATAACAACTTAAGTTTGAACACATTTTAAAGCTCTCTATTTTAAGCAATCTTTACTCTTTAAAATCCTTTTCTCTTTTTGCTTCTCTAGAAGTTGAGTTCCACACTGCCTTGTGTTGACGGATCCCTTCTTCTGAATTATCTACTCTGATATTGAGCCCTTTATTGTATTTTTCAGTTTAGTTATTGTATTCTTCAACTCTATGACTTTGATTTAGTACTCTTTTATATTTTCTATCTCTTTACTCAAATTTTCACTTTGTTCATCCAGGCCTCTCCAATGTTCATTGAACATGTTTATAGCCATTATTTTGAACTCCTTATCATGTGAATTACTTATCTGCATTTCATTAAAGTTTTATCTTGCTTTCTTGTTTGGAACATATTCCTTTGTTTCTTCATTTTCCTTCTCTCTCTTTGAGATGTACCTTATTGTTAAACGCTACCCTAGGTTCATGGTTGTATTCCAAACCTTTGTGATTGTCCAAGCAGGCTATTTTAATTTTAGTTGCTCAGTGTGTCAAAGGGAAGGTTTTCAGTCAGCACCTAGATTCAGGCTTATTGGAAACCAGAATCACAGGTAGCATCTTCCTTTTTATTTAAATACATTTCTATTTTATTTTTTAAATTTTATGAGAGAGAAAGAGAGAGATTTGCTGTTCCACTTATTCATACATTCATTCATTGATTCTTGTATGTACCTGACTAGGGCTCGAACCCAACCCTTGTCATATTGGGATGACAACCACAAGACCTATCTGGGCAGGGCCCACAGGCAGCATCTTTTGAAATATGCAATATACCTCTTTCAGGGGAAGACTGAGAGATGGGCATTTCTGTCTGTTCCCTCTGTTTGAACCCTGAGGTGAAAGCCAGGTAAGAACTGTTTGAGTTTGCTGCTCTCCCATGTATCCTGTAAACCCATACCCTGCTGGCAACCAGAGCCTGGCTTTCAATGGAGGTGTCCCCTTGGCGGCAGGAACATAATTCGTGGCACTGGACTTGATCACAAGCTCCTTCCTCAGAGACATCAATGACCTGGAGCGGGGCAGAGGGAGGGTGCAAAGATGGTACCCACTGTCCTCCCCGTCTCTGCAGAGAACTATATTTGGCTCATAGACGTGTGTTTAATAAGAAGCTGCCTATACATACAAACTCGGGGCAAAGCCCTGAGTCTGAAATCTCCCTCCACAAGTGGAGGACAGGGAAAGCATGAAGAGGCAGGCCACGTCTGGCAATTAGTAGAGTTTATTAAGGAGAATTTACATATCAGATGGTAGCAAGAGGAAGTGGTGTCCTTCATGATGCTTAGCAGGTGCTAAAAAATTACATAGGAAAGGCAGGATGGATAGGGGGACGGATGCATGTTCCATCCAAGGGAAAATGCCTTATAGTACAAGCTTGCCTGGGGCAGGGCAGCAGCCCATTGCGGAACTCAGCATGCCATAAAGCCTAAGGAAAGGGTCAGTTGGACCATCTCTGGGGGGACTTATGGGATGCAGTCTCTGTTCTTGCCTGATTCTAGCTTGCATGCCCAGCAGTGGTCACATCGTGGAACACTCTCCTCCACAGAAGACTGCCCTTCAGGCCACAACTACGAAGATAAGCGATTAGGCCTCTCTCACAGAAAGCCTGGGCACCAGAGTCTGTGGCCTTGCTGCTGTTTCCTGTGGGTGGCAGTGAGTTCAGACCTCTTCTTGTTTATTAGGGACCCACAGGCATAAGCCTGCTGGCCACCAGAGCCAGGCGAGCTAGAGGTGTCCCCTGGGTGGCAGACACTAAATTCAGGGCACCAGATGAGTGTGTAAGCTCCTTCCCAGGGTATCAGCAACCTGAAGCAGAGCAGAGGAAGAGCACAAATACCTTGAAGGCCAGCTTCTCTCCGGGGAGTATTACAGTGGCCCCTAGAGGTGTAGTAAGTTACATGCATCTCAGGCTGAGGCTTTTGAGATAAGCAAATAACCCTCTTTCCCAGGTAGCCTGGGCTCTCTCCTGGTAACTGCTTCTTCACTGGGCCTAGGCAGGTCAGTCTGTGTCCATGAGCGGCCTTTTAGGAACTATTTCTCAGTTCACTAGAGCCTGTGGGTCTCCTTTACACAGCCCCGTTGCTTTCAAAATGAGATGTTTTGTATGCTCCTCTCTCATGGGCAGGATTTAAAAGTTGGGGTACCTGATGCGGGGTTCAGATCCTTCGTTCCTGGGGGAGTAGCTCAGGGTTTTAAATCCCCTCCCACTTGTGAATCACTGCGCTGCGGATGAGGTTTACAGCAAGATTGGGTGTCTCGGCCTCTCCTACCTGCTTCCACGTAGATTTTTTTTCTCACCCACCTGATTTCCAGCAGTCGCTCAGCCAGATTGTGTTTTGTCCTGTATGCAGCTGTAGGGTTTGGTGTGTTCGTGGGAGGAGGTTAGTTTAGGATCCTCCAACGTTGCCATTTGGAACCAGAACTCCTATGACTCAATTTCTTGAACCGACTGGCCTCGTAGGAAATAAAATTAAAACATTTTTAGTTATTTAAGAAGATCTAGAAAAGGAAAACTTAGTTAAAAGTGCCTTTGAAAAATGGAGAATAGTGAGCCTTACCACCTTTTTACCCATTCTCCACCAGAAACAGTAACAAGGAAGATAACTGATTTAAGGAACCAAAATAGAATTTTCAAGATTGTAAAAGTTGGTATTATATGTAGACTTCACTTCTTAGAAGTGAAGTAACTAGCTTTCTTCATAGGTTAATAATTTGTGTTTTGCACTGTGATTTGTACGTGTCTATTTTTTATAAAGTTGTTTGAGATGATTAATTCACAGCCCAATTAATCATCTGACCTAGGGGGTAAGTGTTTCTTGTTATCCCTATAATAACTTATTTCTAGTAAAAAAAAAAATGGTTAAGGGATACTGAGTGTCAAGCTTCATTTAAAGTCATGAAAAGTTTACATGCTAATTTTCATGCTCCTGTCAACACGAATTACATCATAAACATTGCTATTACTTCAGAATAGTTTTTCTCTTTTAGATAAATAAGCCTTCGCTTTTTTGTTTTTGTCATTGCTTGGTGATACACTATTAATTGATTTCTCTAGAATTGATTAGTTTGCTTTGAATTGGTTTTAGGTTCCCTGTAATACTGGTAGTTTTTTAGAGTAATCTCAACTATAATACAGGCCTAGCATTTGTCAGCATGATATCCTTTCTTTCTCTGCCGGTCTCTCTGTACCATAAGGATTCTGTACCGAGAGAGCTTGCGTTTGCACATTGGGTTCCCCTACATGGAGTCAGAGAGTATTTGAAACAGAGCCTCTCCAGTTAAGAAGTCATTGATGCATTTGAGAAAGGAAAGCTTTTGTCAAATACTATCATCAATGAAGCATAAATATTTGTACACATCCAGTAGGACAGTACACCAATCATCCAAATAACAGACTCATGTGGTGTGGTTTATTGTTGTTTGCACTATTATAACTATTTGCCAAAAATTCTCTATCTCCCTTTAATACAAAAGAAACAAACAAAATCAGTGTTTACCAAATACTCATCTGTTAAATCAAAATCGTCCATTTACTGGTCCTCTCTGCCATCTGTTTTGTAAAATGTTTCCATGTGGCAGAGACTGAAAAACTAAAAAATGTATTTCAATCTGCCTTGCAGCTAGGGTTCTAGATAACAGACTGGTTTACCAAAGGAGATCCACTCATGTTATGTCTGAAGGGTGGAACTGAGTTGGGAGCCAGTGATGTACATCACCACTGCTTTCTGTGGGCAATCACAGCTGGAAATGTTGGGTCTTTCTGAACTGCCCCTCCAGCGCCTGCCACCATAGGGATGCCCAGCAGAATTTTCAGGGGTTCTGCGGTGGCCCTGTTCTTCTTACCCCTTGATCATGACAGGAGAAGCACCTCCTCTGATTGGCGAGTTCCTCATTGTTACTCTGAGGGTCATTCCTGGAGGACCTTCCCAGAGGCTCCTGCTTCCTTGTTTTGAATCACTTTCTGCTTCGAATAGCTAGATTTTGTTTCTTATAACTATCCCGACTGATGCTGTCTCAGGAATGCACCTATAATTGAAATTTTCTGATTTACCTTGAGTTTGAAAACATGTCCAAGAAACTTGGCCACTAAAGTTCAAACTTTGTTGCAGCCTCCAGCCCGGGTGGATGGGTGATGACTGATCAATCATGCTGATTGGAAGTGTGGCAGGATGCAAGGAGGAAGGCCTTTGAAGTCAGAAGGAATGGACAGTCCAGTGGGCTCCCAGTTAGAGCCATGGTTTCCAGACAGGCTGGCAAAACAGGTAGCAAACTCAAAGGAGAAACTTAATCCTTAATAAAGATAAAAGTCCCACAGTGGTCACTGGGAGATTAGAGCGCCATGGATTCCCTGGGAAGGAAATCCATCCATGCTAAGCTAGCGGAGATAGACAGACTCAAGCATTGAGTGCAGCCTCTGGAAGGCCACAGGCCCGAGGTCTTGCATCAACTTCACTTCTTGGCTGCATAACCTTCAGCATTTTCCTGAGTCTCTGAGTCTCAGTTTTATTAATATCTAAATGTAGATATGAACACCTTGCTCATAGGGTTGTTTTATTAAAGTATGCAAAGCACCCATAGTGTCTGGCACATAACAGGTGTTCAAAAGTGGTAATAAGCTATCATTTCCTCAGCTTTTAGTAGTGAATTCTTGTTCACACAGAAGCAGAAAGAATAAAATAGGAGAATTGAAAAAAAGAAAGCAAAAAAGATAAATTGCAAAATAGAGAGCCAGAAGGGCCAATGTTGTCTCATAGGCCCGAGACACAGGGCGAAAGGAAACATTCGCCCACGGTGAGAAGAAAGGAAGTAGTCTGGAGCCGCGGAGAATCTAGGCCAGGGCCCTCCTGCTGCATTAGCGCTGGGTGACTATGAAAACACTGGGCTGCTCTCAGCGGTGGAGGTATGCATAGTGGTTTCTATTATAATTCTGTTTTCACTCAAAACTTGCCAAAAATTCCTTTGTGAGGTGAAACACTCCAGTATTTTTTTTAATGGCTCAAACTCATTATTTGAAGTAGCTTTGGAAGAAAGTAAAGACATATTTGTTATTAGAATGCAAGGAGGTGGGAGAAGAGACATAAAATGATAAGATACCGCTGGCATAAAACTAACCATATTAGATCGTCCATACAAGTAATTTAAAAAGCAGATGCATCTTTTTCATCGAAATTCAGAATGTGAAAGAGCTTCGCAGTGAGGGATTTTTTTGCTCCTGTTAATGTTCTGAAAGTGGGCAATACTGACTAAAACACGTAATTTGAACTTCTGAGGGTAGCAACCATATTCTCTGCATATTTTTTTGCTCATGACTAAGGTACTAACTGCGTCCACAGCCTACACCTGTGGTTTCTGCAGCCAACACAGCACCAAAGTAACTGGTTAGTTTAATCAAACAAACTATTGGTGAGTTCAGTGAAACAAAAGCACAATTGTTTTGGCATGCAAATCAAACTTGTTTGTATATAGACAAATCTATATTCTCCTAGCTAATTTAATCATTTAAAAAACCATTTCAAACTAGCATAATATACTGCATATATGATTATTATAAACTCTTTCAGTGTGGATTCAACTATACTTTTAGGAATGACAAACTGTATTCCCTAAAGTTCAGTCTCCATATGGTGCCATTTTCCTATAAGAAGGTTTACCTTGGTCAGCCAGAGGTTACCTCGGTTCATCATGGCTCAGGAGTATGATGCTCCTTGGTAAAGCCACGAGCTCCAGACATTTCAGGAGACATCAGCAAGCGATGAAGGTGATACGGATTCAGCTGTGAGGTCCAACTTAATTCACAATAAGTTTCACGCAGATATTTGGACAGATTAGGAATCAGGAAATAAGGCACTAATATTGCTCCATCGTGGCATTAAGTACCTGGTTACTGACACTCTTCAGATCATTGATTCCACTAAGACAACAGGGAAATGCTGTACAATCTACTGCACTCTTGCAGGTGAACCCCACTTAGAACCTGTGCTGCTTAAAGACAGCAGGTTCAAGCACTCAGAAGAATCTCTTAGCAATGACTGCAACTTCCCCCTGGCGGACACAGAGAGCTCTGCCTTTTACAAGCTAAGTGCTGGCAGCTCCAGTCTTCTCATGCCTGACTCATAGGACACTGTGGTGTGGAGCACTTTAGTTAGACTCCTATAGAATCTGATATCACCATTGTCAGCAAGAACTGCTACCCTTTTCTTCCCAGGGTACTGGTGGCCAACAAACTTTATATGCAATTCACGCTCTCCCCTCAGTCCTCACAGTAAGATAGCTGGCTTACAGCCCTTCCTGGTGGTGTGATCGCCTGTCTGTAGCGTAGACCCCAGGGCCTGCAGATGGGTCTCTTGAAGCCATCCTTTCCTAATTCCTTGGGGTAGATGGCAAGGATGCTCCTTACCTGGTCCTTCCCCACTTTATTCACTCTCTTTGCAGGGTTCCTTATCACTTTTCTCTTTTAACTCCCCAATCCATTCTAAAATCCATTTTGCATCTTAATACTATAGTAAATACTCTAAACTTCGTTGCTTTCATCTAAGTCTGCCCTGCTTGACATTTTCACACTTAAACTTTAGGTCCATTAAAATGAAAAAGCTTGCAGAGTAAATATACCATTAAAGTTGTAATTTGATTTGAGACAAAATAAAATAATAACAATAATTGTAATATGTATTTGGTACTTACTGCATTTTGGACACTGTATGAAGTACTTTACAAAGATGATATAGAATAATGGTTAAAAGTGTCCATTTAATACCAGTCAAGACAGATTTAAATCCCTGCATGGGCACTTCACTAGCTTTGTAATTTAGGAAAATTAATATTTAAAAGGCCTTCAATTTTCCATCCATAAAAATGGAAGGACTGCCAGTACCTACCCCAGGTCTATTTTGAGAATGAACTGAGATAGCGCATGTAAAACTCTTAGAGAAGGTGCGGCACTTAATAAGCAAGAAATTCATCATGAGCTGTTACTAATACTAGAATTTCTTTTTTCATCTAATGTTTATCATTGTAACCCCATTACCTAGATGAGGGAACTACCACTAAGTCAATTGCCCAAGATCGCTTTGCTGGTGATTGCCTGAAAAGGTCCTTATTCCCAGATCTGACACCAGAGCCTGGGCTCTGACACAGCAGGTTGGCTTCTTGTCTCACATTCCTGGGTTTGCTGCAGCTGCTTATAGGGGGCTTTTTATTATTTTCTGGTTTCACAGATGAATTTAGTGACCTCTAAACAAAGCTCGCTGCTTCTCACCGAGAGAGCAGCAAAGCCTTTCTTATGGTGCTGGGACCGGGGTAAAATGAGAACAAGCACCTGAAACCCACTCTCAGTGTTGGTCTCTTGTAACAGCTGCTGCATTTAAGAGCTATTGTCTCACTAATTAATAAAGAAAAGGCAGGTAAGACTCTTGAGGACAATGTCTCAAAGGAAATTCTTGCTTTTGGGGCAAAAAACATAGCATCTGACAAATGGCAAGCTCATAGAAGACCTTTG
Organism: Myotis davidii; assembly: GCF_000327345.1. Taxonomy (NCBI): domain Eukaryota; kingdom Metazoa; phylum Chordata; class Mammalia; order Chiroptera; family Vespertilionidae; genus Myotis; species Myotis davidii. The sequence goes on along the minus strand of NW_006283769.1, from coordinate 68,074 downwards.
AGCAGGCAAAGTGGTTTTGTGTAAGTTATATTTTAACTCTGAAAGAAAACTCAAGAAATGTTTAGGAAAAGGTGTTCGCCTGAATTTCCAGGGGGGTCACTCCAGGCTGCCTGCTGATCTTTCCATCGGGAACTGGCAGATTGTTGACTCTGCTCTCTCCTCACATCTAGTACCATCGGTCACTGTACCTCTTTTAATCCAGTCCATATTTCTCATCTTTCCCACTGCTGCTTCTGAAGGTGTTAGACCATGGAGTCAGACCCGACCTTGCTCGGTTGAGCAACCTTGGTACTTGAGTTCTGGCTAAGACAGAATTCAGCGCTAAGACTTACAGGAGAAAGTTTATTTAGAAAGTCTCAGAGGTGACCCATTGAAGAAATGAGTCCAGGAAGCAAGTTACAGAGGCAAAGGAAGGGCTCTTGCAGCTTAAGGGAGAGAAGGGTAAAGGGAATGCGCTTGGGGGGACAGAGGGGGCCAGGAAAGGCGTGGGTGTGCTCCCAAGAGGGAGAGAGCACTGGGTCCTCCACCCTAAGGTCTTTAAAGGGGGAGGGTTTTAGGGAAGGTCCCAGGGAAGACCTCACTAGAATATTCAGTTTTCCAGGTGTCCTTTCAGGGTTGGGGTCAATGCAGCTGGACCTGAGATCAGCCATGGCCGCGCTTGTCTGGTTTTGCTGCTTTTCTGGTCCTGGAGCTGAAACCCAACTGAGGCCTACATGTGTTTGATATGGGCCAGAACCTCCTTGTCCTGGGGGCTTAGTGCTGGAGGGCTATTCCCTGGCCACCTTGTTCATTCCCCCTCCAAGAGGGTCTAACCCACATGACTAGCAACATACTAGGGCAGGAAGGAACACCCTGGGGGCAAGGTTCTTATTTTCCCAGTTTTGCCTCTTGCTAGTCATCTAGGGCTTTCCGCTTTGTACCTGGCCCATTGTCCTTGCTTTAAATCAGTGGGTATTCGTGTTATTAAATTTGTTTGTTTTTCTCTTGTTAGGGTGTCTCAGCCAGGAACCTAGAAGCGTAGGGATAAAATTATTTTTCTTCCCTTACACTGTCCCATGGTCTGTGAAGAACAGTTTTAAAGAGGCACCATCCCAATGCACCCAACCCAGCTCAGCCCCTGGTCTCACAAATGTCTGATGACCCTGCCCAGGAGCTTCAGGGGAGGATAGGCCTTAGCTTCCCTGGGGACCTCAAGCTCTGCACCTCAAAACTGCCTGAGGCATCGCTTCATTCCTGAGGTCAACATTAATCATATGGACTACCCATCATTTGGTAAAGCTTTTGTAAAACAAATAATTTATTCTTTCTTTCCCACAAATGGTACTTGCAAGTGAAAGAATGCCTTTGCTTTTTGCAGCCTTTTCCTTGCTTGCATGCATGCCCAATATAGTGGACAGGAATGTTCAGAGTTCAAAATTATTTTAGAAGCCTTTGGGGGGAAAAGTGAGAACTAACATATTTTAGTTCTCATAAAATCTGCCTCTTACCTCATCCCTAGCTCAGGATGTCTTATATGTCCATGTCCCCCTTTCTTTCTCTGAATTTCCTCTGCATGTGGGGTCTCTGATTCATGTATGCTGGATTCCCATACATATAGGGTGCCCAAAATTTACAGCTGATAGCTCAATTGATGTTTCTTTTCAGATTTAACCTATTGGAATTAATACTTATGCAAAGTATGTATACATTCTTTTGGGACACCATGTATGTATGTATTAAATGTGGTGATTTTCACCTGCTAATCTGTTTCATGTCTATTAGATTATTAGACCAGCCCAAAGAACCTTGATAGTAGAGAAAAATTTGCTCCCACATACTATATTAACACAGTAGAATTCAGATTGTAGCAGTAATATATAAAAATCCTGAGAGCCCAGTGTGGACAAAAAAGGGGCCATACACTAAACCTGACAAGCTCAGGGGAGGCCAGCATTATGAGCGCTACAAACTCAGAGGTCAAGAGTAACCACAATGAATGATATGAACATAAAATTTCCTAACTAAAAAGCGAGTTATGGCAGGTACTCACATGCTAGGCCTATAGCTTCCTTGACAAAGGCCAGTCTTGCCCTATCTATTGTCTTTTTGCATCTAAGATAACATACACTTGGAATGTCAGAGTAATCCCATTTTTCCCAGACCCCTCAGCGTATACTCAATGCACCAGACCACAGAACCTCTCATTGTTATCTTATTTCCAGAATACCACCACCACTATGTGTTGTAACTGTTAATTTTTAACTATTCTATACCCACCAATGTAAACTCTTTGTTTCTCCATTTTACTTTGTTTAATCTCAGATTTCCCCATTTTGTTTTCTCCCTAATCCACAACCAATGAATTTCATATAGCCTCCCTTCTCTTCCTTTGATTCTAATGTATAAAACTGTAAAACTGACATTCTCCAGAGCATTTTCTCAATCTATTGTGATTTTGCTTTCCAGTTTCAATTGTCAGTTTCAATCAAACCAACTCATAGAAATTCTCTTCAGGTTTGAACCTTCCTTACATCCAGTTAGGGTCACCGAAGGAGGAACACACAAGGCCGAAAGGAGTAAAGAATTATCAATTTATTAGGTTATCTGGAAAATCAGATAGGCTGAGCCCCAAAATGGCATCAGCACCCGGGGATGAGGAGTCAGATTTTAAAGGACTCTGGGTGGGTTTTTTTCTGGGCTTTTTCTTAGGCAGGTCCTGAGAGGAAAGATAATGGTCTTAGCAAGTGAAATGTGGTCTAAGAAAAAGGGAATGTCATTTGTGTAGTGGTCTAAAGGTCAGTTGCCAGGGGAGGGGTGTTGATTCAATTATTTGATCAGACCTAACATTCCAGCCTTTTTGTTTTAGAATAGGGATGAAGGTCATGTCTTCTGTAGTTACTTCCTGCCGAGGGGGGATGTCAAGATCATGGGGGGAGGGACTTTGATGGTTGTTGGCTGGAACACTGTATAGATTTCTCATGGTTGGAGGAGGAGTCGCAGCAGCACGATTTCCCCAAGAGACTGGTTGGTGAAGGCTCAAAAGCTGTCTGGTGAATGACTTGGGAGGTAAAAGCTGGTCTCGGGGCTGCCACAGCATCACTTGTCTGGTTTTGCTGCTTTTCTGGGCCTGGAGCTGAAATACAACTGAGGCCTAGATGTTATCTTGGCGGGAGGAAAAGATCAGGAGTCTAAGCTGCCTGACTAGTGACATGAAAGGGGAGGATAGATTGCCCTGGGGGAGAGGCTCTTGTTTTCCCAGTTTGCTGCTTGCTAGGCATCTGGAGCTTTCTGCCCTGGTAAATTTTTGCACCTGGCCCATCGTCCTTTCTCTGGGGGTCAGAGAGGCAATGAGGCCTGGGCAGAAAAGGAGGTTATGATGGTGTCTACGGGTGATATTTCCTGAGTACAAATAGGGCTTGTAACCTGGTGGAGACAAACTGTTTTACAATTTTTATTATTATTGGGGCAAAAGCTAGAACAACAAGAATTATGACAAATGGTCTTGTGGAAGGAAAGAAACATTGGTTTGGAGGGTTGTAGTCTAATATACCAAAATGGGGTTTATTCTCTTTGCTTCATTTGTCCTTGGCTTAGAAAGATAGGATTTACTAGATGGCTGCAAAGTGCTGTTTTACTATCTCAGTTTTGCTATTCTGCTTGTCCTGCCTTATTGGCCTGTCATTTATATGACTTCCTTTTAACATTTCTCCTTACAAACCTTCTATAAATTTCAGAAACCTTATAACTTTAACTCACTTTCTTTTTCCTTCAAAATGCATGTCCCTGCCTTCTATTACCAAAACCATACAATTTATTTCCAACTTAATTAGAATTATTAGCAACCTTAATTTTCCAATGAAAATCAAACAATAAACAGTCAGGATTTCTTAGATTGACATTTATTAATTTGCACTTTCAAGAAACATACCTTCAACAAAGCATAAGACATAATGTAATATAATTAACAGTTCCAAATCTACTTTATAGATTTTCTGTAACAAAAGCTGAAATTAGATGTTTATCATTTAAACCAGCAATGCTTCAAAGCCTTTAAGTGATCAAAGACTTTGGAAAATTATGTATAGGCATATGAGGCTGGATAAAAGGCAAGGGGTGGGGAGGAGAACCAAGGCCCACAGCCTGTTCGAGGACTGCAGCTTTCAGGCCTCCAGCCACTTGAATTTAAAACTGCCACATTTTTCCTTAGAGATAACATGCTAAGGCTTGGGTGATAATGAGTTCAGCTTCTGATAGTAACAGGGCTGTTAAGTAAGCATTTGTAGTTTTGTAATAAAGTAATTCTTTGGGAAGGGGGTCAGTGAGAAGGTGCTGAGGTGAGAGCAGTTTTTAGAGCATTAAAGGGGGTGAGAATGCTGATCTTGAAGTCTAAAGGATCAGTGAGGGGTACCTTCATCACATGATAGAGGGGCTTTGTGAGAGGACTAAAGTTGGGAACCCAGAGGAGAGAGTGCCAAGTGAGCCCAAGAAAGAAGAGTATTTCTTGTCTACAGGAGGGGACAGTTATGGAGGAGATTAGGCATTTATGGTCTAAGGCAGTGATGGCGAACCTATGACACACGTGTCAGAGGTGACACGCCAACTCACTTTTTTGGTTGATTTTTGTTAAATGGCATTTAAATATATAAAATAAATATCAAAAATATAAATCTTTGTTTTACTATGGTTGCAAATATCAAAAAATTTCTATATGTGAAATGGCACCAGAGTTAAGTTAGGGTTTTTCAAAATGCTGACACGCCAAGCTCAAAAGGTTCGCCATCACTGGTCTAAGGTAAGGCTTGACTTTGTGGGATGAAAGTGAAACCGAGGTAGGTGACTATGGTTTGGGTCAACTGGGCTTTGTAAGGGGATGCATGGTAGCCCCAGTTGGGCACTGAGGCAGAAGAAGAAACGAGTGGATAGAGGGAGTGTCTAGTAAGATGCAGCGTAGAGGGGATGTGGCTAATGACTGTAAGACTAATTAGTCAACCCTCATAATAGAGACTGAGGAGGGGACAAGAGTCCCAGTGAATTTTGGGAGGGCAAAATAAGTGACCCCAGTGTCAATGAGAAAGAAGATCGGCTTCCCGCCACCACAATTATTACCCAGGCTCTGTCCTGGTGATATAAGTCTGTGGAGCCTTGTCAGGGCATGGGCAGCTTCAGTCTTCAGTGGCTAGTCCCAGGAGGTCTGGGAGCTCCAAACCAGATCCAGAGGGTGGCCTTGCTGGAGTGGCTGAGGTCTGACCTAGAGAGGCCAGGCTATAGTCTGATTTCCAGTGGCCTTCCCTTCTATACCTTGGGTAAGGCACAGGCAGGACTTGGCCCAGTGTCCTTCCTTTTTGTAATTGAAGCATGAGCCTGGAGGAGGCTTAGCCCCTGACTTCTTACCCTTGGTTGGAGGACTAGCACTTCTTTTGGGGTTCATGAGAGCAGTGGCTAGGAGCTGAAAGGCCTCAGCCTGATCTTACCTTTGTTTTTGGATTGGGATCTCCTCGTCTCTATTATTAATCTATGTAAGGTTGGAAAATGGGATGTGTACCTGGATAATACCCTTGGCCCCAGCCACCTGTCAGAGGGGGCTGGAGGCTGGATTGCTTGGGAAACGAGTAAGAAGAGGGGCTTGGTAAGGAGGTTGAAGAGGAATATAAGGAGGTGGGTTCAGGGGACCCATAAGGGAACAGAGAATCAAGAGATAGGAAGGGTCGAAGGGAGGGTCTGAGGGACCTGATGGGTTGGGGAAGGGCAGATCAGAAGCCTCAGGGTATAAAGGTCCGGGTCAGCAGGAGGTTTTGGGTGGAGAAGTAGGATTTGATGAGTAGAGCAAGTTTGTCAGAAGGACGACTGAGGAGTGTACAGAAGGCCTAGATGTAGGGGATCTCTGACCACTTCCCATTGCAGTGACATAAATTGTTTAAGTCCCAGAGAATGTTAAAATCAAAAGTTCCATTCTCAGGCCAGTGTGAATAATTTAGATTGTGGATAAGTCGCTTTGGCCAGACCTCCATGGAAAGGCCGAGTGTATTAAGATTGCAGAGGAGACATCCCAGAGGAGTGTCTTTGTGGTGGATGGAAAAGTAATTCCCCGTGGTGTAAATTTGGAAGAGGAGGTAAGCGACAAAGAAAGACCCAGGAAGCTAGACTCGAGGGAGGGGGGTCCCCATCATCTAGTCAGGTGGTGGGGAGAGAAGGCCAGTCTAATCCACGTGGCGGGCGTCCCCTGCAGCGAGGAAGCCTGTGGGACCTGGGCCGAGGCCAGGCTGGAGTGGATTTCTGGCCTAGCACTAGGACTTTTGTCTGTGACGGCAAATCAGAACTCCAGAGGGGTGATCCAATAGTTACTTACTGGAGATGAAATGAGCCGGTGCTGAGTGCGGCGTCAGCAATGGGAAGGAGAGGTTCCCGATCCGTGTCCTTGGCTGGCTTGGGAGGGCCCATAGGGAGGTGAGGGGGAGAGGCCTAATCAAGGCCAGTGATGGTATCACCCGAGTAGGATTCGGAGGTAAGCCCAGGTTAAGCTGCTGCTGCCTACTGCTCTCCAAGCAGCAAACTCGGGGTGACTGAAGCCAGGGCAATGACTCCCCTTCCCTGTGGAACCCTCCCGGGTTTTGGCATCAATGCTATGGTCACCTAAGGAGGAACGCATGAGACCAAAAGGGGAAAAGAATTATGAATTTACTAGGTCATCTGGAAAACGAGATGGGCCGAGCCCCAAAGGTGCCATCACCCAGGGATGGGGAGTCAGATTTAAAGGACTCTACATGGGCTTTTCTCTGGGGGAGGAGGTCCTGAGGAGAAAGATAATGGTCTTAGCAAGTGAAATGTGGTCTAAGTGTCACGTTCCAGGGTAGGGGGTGTTTATTCAATTATTTTATCAGACTAACACACACCAGTGTCATCTTCTCTTTGAAATTTATCTTTCCTGGCAGTCCTGGTTATTTTCTGTACTCAGTCCTTTAATACAGCAATTATAATTAATTGTAATTACTGTTCACGGGCCTGCCTCCTTCCCTGAACTAAGTGACTCTAAGACAGGGAATGTTTACTATTTGTCTTTCTAACTACAGGACTACAGATAGTAGATGCTCAGAATACATTTCTGCAGGAGAAAATACGAGTGAAGACTAGACCCCTTTCTTATAAACATGTATAAAACTGTAAAGGGATTATCATTTAGAAAGACCCCCTCCTACCCCTGCCACTAAGCTAACACCCAAATACCCCCTCAGCCACTTTGACACCTAGTTCTTGTAAATGTTTTCCTTCCTTCCATGTATTCACACTCATAATCCAGTGAGTCTAAGAAACACAGCCATGTTCCAACATCTGGGATTCATCAAGCTAGTTCTGCTAATCAAAGTTCTAGAGATCAGTTCCAGATGTTGCCTAACTAAAGCTACATAAGCATTGTTCACATTTTTAACTACAATCAGACCCAACTGCTCATATCTTGAAAGTAACTTAATTTGTATAGGTAGGAGTTCATTCTGCACTATTTCTTTAAAAAATTAACTTTCAATTTAATACAGAGATAAAGCTGATATATCTTGATTTTTTTAAATATTTCTCCCTAAGTCAAAAATATATGTATTTTAGAAATCATACATTTAAACACCTTAGCTCAAAGACCCCATAAGAAAGAAAAATACTGTTCAAGTGTTTACTATGTGCTGGTATAGGAGAGAAAAATAATTTTTCTTTTCCCTATCATAAATATAGATTAACAAGAGAAAAAGAAACAGAGGCTTAATAGCATGTATATCTCCTGTATCCTGGAAAACTGAGTAACTCCTCAAAGTGACCCAACCAATCACCTATTACTTTAAATACCATCTCCTGCTAAAGACAAAAAAAGATGGGTTTGGGATGTCTTATATATCCAGGTTCCCCTTTCTGTCTCTGAACCTCCTCTGCATGTGGGGTCTCTGTCTTATACCAGCATATGCTGGGTTCCCATACCTATAGGGTGTCCCACACTTTATAGCTGATAGTTTACTTGATGTTTTTCTTTCTTTCCCGACTGAACATATTGGAATCAATACTTATGCCAAGTGTGAATAGATTCTTTTGGGACACCCTGTATGTATGTATTAAATGTGGTTATTTTCACTGATTATTAGACCAGCCAAAAGAACTCTGATAGTAGAGAAAAGTTTGCCCCACATATTATACTAGCACAGCAGAATCAGTTATGGCAGGATATCAGGCAAAGTACAGTGAACAAGGGTATGCTTGTGCAAATTTAAGTTGATGCTTTCTCTATTGATTGGGTTTCTAGACAGTCATTCTTCTCTTCCTAGCACAGGGAGGGAGACACACCTAAAATTAAAGATTTCCCGTATAAATGAAATGTCTCTTAGAGAAAACACAGTTTTTCCTGCTGTTTCTTAAAAATAACCATTTATGATAACCCTTATGCCAAAGAAACATAGTTGGGGGTGGTATACTTTACTGGACACTATCATGGGTAATTCCACATGTACTATTTGGTTTAATTGACTTAATTCTTATAATAACTGTGAAATAGAAACAATTTCTATTATATAATGAGGAAATACAGCCTCAGAGAGTTTAATTACATTGTTGAAAATCAAATGCTTAGTGTCTAAGCTGAAATTATACAGTAATTTTTCTGACTGCAAATTTAGTACTCTTTCCACATGCTGTCTTTTTCTGTAATCTTAGACAATATGGGTCTAAGATTTAATTTGGGGAAATTAAAATATTTGTATAACTTAAAATATTTATATAACTATCTTGAAATCTATTTTCCCCAAGAAGTCCATAAATATAAAACCAATGTCTTTTTAGATATAATTTAAAATAATTAGTCTAAATATATAATAGGTAACCTTATTTACTTTTTCTTAGCTTTATGAAAATCCAATTAAGTGAATCTATGCAATTCCAGTGTTGGAGGCTTTATAATGAGCACTTTATAATCCAGAAATGCTGCCAGGTTCTAGAAGTAGCCTACCTTCTATTAAATAAAAGTCATGGTCTGACTTCCTATGTTAGAATTATGGGATGGATGTTCCAAAAGGTCCTCATGGGATGCAAATTGATCCTGTAGGATCATAACATACTTGTGTGTGTGTTTCTTTTTTTTTTTTTAAAGCAGAGTTGATCTCAATATAAAGCTTAGGAAATCTCCACAGATGAAGTAAAGATATGTGGAGGAGAAAGTGGGAGTAAAGGAACAGTGAGATAAACCCTAAGTAGTACCAGTAAAGATTCACATATTCTAATATTAGTCCTGGGCTCAGGAGACACTGAGGTCATTCTACAAGGTGAGAATGCTGAGTATTAAGGCAGGATGCTCCACAGGGGCTGAAGATACATGTGCCTTTGGCTCCAGTCAAGCAAATCAAGTCCTATATGGCAGAAAGCCACACTACATACACATTCAAAATTCTCAACGATTGTATAATTAAAATAAACTCACAATTAATTTTTAAATCACTTAATAAATGAAAGAGGCCACCATGCATGACCAGAGTCATCAGAAACAACAACAAAACAAATTTAAACTGCCAAAACCTGGAGACATTAGGATTAGCTGAGGAAAATGTAAAACATTATGAAATGTCCAAAGAAATTTAAAAAACACAGTAAAAACCAGTAAGGAAGAAGAGATTAAAAATGGCCAAGCAGACTGTGAAAAGACCAATAGAAGTTTTATAAATGAAAAATAGAATCACTAGAATCACTGACATTAAAATCTCAATGGCTATATGAAATAACATGTTAGGTAGCTAAAGAGATAATGAACTAGAAGCAAGAATGGGAGAATTTGCATTATTGAGAGATAAAGACATGAAAATATAAAAGAAAGATGATCTTATTGTGTTTATTCTAATTGTAGTCCCTGAAAAATAATTCAGAGAGAAGACAAAAGAGGCAATAATGAAAGGGTTGATAATTAGGCTGAAAATTGCCAGGCACTTATGATAGAAACTAATAAAACTGAGGATCCTTGTAATTCTGAATTAAATTATAGTTTTAAAACATTTTTTTCCCTTCTCTCAGCAAATTTCATTGATCTGACCTTTGTCTTTCACCTTGATGATTGTTGACCCCTGAGAGAGCAGAAGACATTAGCCTGGTTTTGACTAATGGTACAAAGGTTTAAACCCCTGGCAGGTTAAAGATAATATCTAAATTGTTTCAGGCAGGAGTATCCATTTGGCTACCTCTCCTTTTTTTTTTTTTTAAATATATTTTATTGATTTTTTACAGAGAGGAAGGGAGAGAGATAGAGAGCTAGAAACATTGATCAGCTGCCTCCTGCACATCCCCCACTGGGGATGTGCCCGCAACCCAGGTACATGCCCTTGACCGGAATCGAACCTGGGACCCTTGAGTCCGCAGGCCGACACTCTATCCACTGAGCCAAACCTGTTTCGGCTGGCTACCTCTCCTTAACCGTATTGCTGCTGATGTATTTTTTCGGACATATGCCAAAACTGCGGCACTAATTGTGCATGTGTGGGAAAAAATGTAAAACACTTTTTATACAATAAACTCACTTGTATTGCTTTGCAACAACAAAAATTAAAAAATACCAATTGTTTACATAAATTTGTTTTAAATAAGAAGAGCGCGATAGCGCTCCTTAGCAGTCAAACGGTTAAAATGAGTTCTGGACCAGAAGTGACTTCAGAGTTCTTTCAAGACCTGAAGGAATGATTTATAATCTCACCTCTGACCAATCAGCTCCTAAAACAACCTGAACCCATTGTGTCTTACAGCTTTGCCCTATAATCTGTAATCTACACACCATCAGGGAGTTGGGTTTTTTAGAGCAGGAGCTCACCTGTCTCTGGATTGGCCAATTCTAATAAACTAATTCCTTTCTTTACTACAAACGCCTGCTCATTTCTTTATTTTTAGCTAAAGCACACAGTCAGACAAACTTAATTATTGGTGTTAGGCAGGATAGATAGCTGCTAGGGCAGAGGAGTTTATGTCATCTGCTGAACAAAGAAGTTAGCAGCCTTGAGACTTGCCATGATAAAATCACCAGATGTTCTCATAAATTCTGGGAAAAACCACAACTATGTAAAAGGGGGACCTTGAAACCTATAGAGGGAAACATTGTAAAACCCTTGAACCCACACCAGGTGGAGTGCTCAGAGTAGCTGAGTTGTACATTTGTGCTTTATGCCAAGTGTATTCTTAAATTCACTTGCTTTGCTTCAACACTGCTGTCTATCACTCATCTGAATTCTTTCTCATGAGCGTTTCAAGAGTCAAGGATGGGAGAGCCCCCTCCAACTCGGGCGGCTCTCCAGTAACATAAGGTGTTTGTAAAACTAGTGGTATAAGATGCACTATATTAGTATATATATACACCAAACAGAATCATCAAAGAAAAATCCAGAAGTAAAACATATTATAGGTACACCAAAGTTAAAAAGGAAGTATCTGAAAGGCAGAGAAAAGAACCAGAATACCTATACAGAAAAAGATTTAGTCAAGTAACACATTTTCAACAGCTTCAATGGAAGTCAAAAGCCCTTAAAGCAGTGGTTCTCAACCTTCTGGCCCTTTAAATACAGTTTCTCATGTTGTGACCTAACCATAAAATTATTTTCGTTGCTACTTCATAACTGTTATGTTGCTACTGTTATGAATCATAATGTAAATATCAGATATGCAGGATGGTCTTAGGCGACCCCTGTGAAAGGGTCATTCGACTATTAAAGGGGTCGCCACCCACAGGTTAAGATAAGGCTTAAAGCAATATCTTTAAAATGGTGAGAGACGTGACTACCTAGAATTGTGTTGTTATAAAAATTCTTTTTCAAGGTCACAATCAAAATAAAGACATTTACAAAAGAGAAAAACTAATAATGTACATCCTAAAAGATATGTCTAGAACCTTTCCGCCAAGAATAATTTATGAAATGCAAAGAGAAATGTTGATCAAACAATTGTTAGACATGTAGACTAATCTAAAAAAGTGTAAAATAATAATTAAATGATGACTAACATTTGTGTTAATAAAGACATAAAAATACTAGATTGACCTTGCCCTATACAGTATCTATTAGCCACAAATTGCTATTTAAACTTAAATAAAATTAAGAATCCTAGATACATTCCTAATGCTCAACAGCCACAAATTACTGGAGGTCCTATCTAGTTTATACTAGTAAGACAAGAATTACTCTAAATATGGAAACAAAAACACCACTATTAACATATAATGATTATCTACCAAAGAATCTACCAATAAATTAAAATTAGTGTTTATCAAGGTGACTGAATATAACATTTTTAAAATGTGCCAATATATACCCATTACAAATTTAGAAAACATGATTTAAAATATAGTATTTATAATATAAAAACATAAATAGAATAAAATAGATATTTTCAATATTCAAAATACTATAGAAGGAAAGCTTAAAACTTTTAAAATAAAAATATAAAAAGAGAGATAGACCATGTTCATGGATGGTCTATTTCTCTCAGTATCCTAAAATGTCAGTTCTTAAATTTAACTACAGAGTTAATCACAATTTACTGGGGTTTTTGAGGAACTTGACAACTTAATTCTAAAACTTATTTGAGAACCTTATGCATAGTGAAATAAGCAAGTCAGGGAAAGACAAGCACCATATGATTTTACTCATAGGTGGAATTTAATAAACAAGCTGAACTACCAAGCAAAATAGAGACAGACTCAGAGACAACAGTTTTTGCCTATGGAAATAACAACAAAAACACACCACTTTAGCTTCATCCCATTATACCATTTTTCTAAGCAGTTAATCATTTCCAGCCTCTGAGATTAGGAAATCCTGGAACTATTGGCTCCTAGATCTACCTTCACTGAGCTACCTCTCCATAGCAGATCAGTGAACATTCATCTACCATAATTGGTGCCTTGGGTTTTTTTCTCCTATTAGAATAGAAGTTCTGAGCACAAACAAGAGTCAAAATTCTGGAAAGCACAGGATTCAGACACCATGTACAGCTCTTTCAAGGAATTGAGATGGATTAGCCTGTGTGAAATTTATTTACATCGTCAACTTTTTCTAGCACCAAATAATAAGTATGTTCATGCAAATAATACTTTGCTCCATTATGTGTTTCTTTAATTATGCACAGTGAGACAAAGAATAAACTAATCCCCCCAAATATTCATTTAATTTGAATAGTACTTCATTCCTATTGCCATTCTCACAAGTCCCATTGGTTTCTTAGAGACACAGTTTTAGTACCTCCATACAGAGTATGCTTTTCTATTAGAATAAACAAAATGGCAATGTACATCTGGGCAGTACGGGGTTGCAGATTTCTATAAAGCAGCTCTCGAAAATAACAGGTCACAAATCCCTTTCTCAAAGGCAAACACAGATCGGGTCCTACTTTTGGTCCAGGCAGAAAGCCAAACCTAGAATAAGAGAAGCCATATGTATGTGCTTGAGAGAAAGCTGCCTATGTAAGTAGGGATTTTCCCCAAATAATGAAGTTAACTTTTGATGCTTTTGAAGGATGATGGAAATGTAATGGTCAGGCTACAAAAGTTTAAGAACGTTTTCCAAATACTTTGAGGTAGTTTTGTTTTTTGTTTTTAGAAAAGAAGAAACAGCATGATAAAAGGGCCACAGCCTTCATCAAGACTGATTAATGCAAAGAGGGCAGCGATGGTATTTAAAGGTTCACCAGTTTCCCTATACTGAAGTGCAGCTGAAACTTGTTCCCAGATATTTTTAATCCATGTCCAAAAGAAGAAAGATCTCTGACTAAATGGGAAAGAGCTCATAAAACTGCCCACCCTCATCCCCTTCCTGATCTTCAGTTGTGCTTAACGATGATAAAAACGAGTGAGTCCTTCTAGGGTCACATTAGAAACCATTTTTATACAGGTCAGTGCAGTTCAAGAAGATTGATCATAACAATCTTTAGGCTTGGAGGAGTCGAAAGATCTAAACAAGTGGTTCTCTACTGGGAGCAGTTAGCCCCCTAGGGCACATTAGGCATGCCCAGAGACATTTCTAATGGTTAAAACTGGAGTGGGGGGAGGTGCTACCGGCATGTGATGATAAAGGCCAGGGATGCTGCAAAACATCCTATAATGCACTGGACAGTCCCTGAGAAAAAAGCATTATGACCCAAAATAACAAGGGCAGAGGTTGAGAAATCTAAGTGTCCCTTGGATCATCCCAATCTGTGAGGAATTTGATTTCTGACCTTGGAGTTCCTCACTCTCAGCAGCCATTTGGAGCCACATTCCCACTGCTGTGTATGCCTCCAATTAGTGGGGTATCTGCTCCTATTTGTGAACTGGGAGGTCCTCCTTGTAAGCAATTATCTGCAGCCCACAGTGCCCACTCCTCTCTTCTAGCAGACCTGGCTCTCAGGTCCTGACCTGCTCTGGCCTTAAAAAAAAAAAAGCTACAAAAGGAAGGCTACCACTACAATAGTTGTTCCTTGGCTTTTCTCAGCCCACCTATAAAATTCTAAAGTGAGTGAAATGACATTTGGAATTTGCTTCCATCTCTAAGCCAAGCCGTATGTTTGACAATGACTATAAATAAAATAGGCTGATAATAGGCTGGATATTTGAATTGCATTTCATAGTATACAACTGTATGTGTGAACTGCTGAAGAAAACAATTTTATACCATACAGGAAAACCCAAACATGTTGACATTTTCCTCTATTTGAAAATATTGAAATACATACTTAAGTATCAATGCAAAGTGGCCAGTGTTCTTTTCTTGAAAAGAAAAGCTATATTCTGGGATGATGTGCTTCATTAATTTTGGTGTTAAAATAATGGTGGAAATAGATAGTGCCTGCAACAATCTTCCTTAGAAATTAGTAGTAGGTTGGAACCTTTTTGTTGGTTCTCCAGTTGCTCATTTGAAGTATCACTGGTCCATGAAACCCAAAATTCTGGTATCACTGTTCTAGTCTCGCCAACAACCAACAATTCAAAACCAAATAGTCAGGGTCTTTGCTTAAGCAGCCCTGGTGGTGAGAAACTGTTTTTCTGAGGAAGACCATGTCGTTTTGACCAGTCCTATTGGAAAGTTCTTTATGTTGCGGTGAAACATGACAGTCTCTCCTTGCAATTTCTTGGCCCCTGGCTCTTGTGCTACCCTTCAGGCTATAGCAACAGGCCAAATCCCACTTCTCCAGAACGGCAATGATGGTCACCATGCGCATCCTGAACTTTGTCTTCTCTACCAAGCATTTGCTGGTGCTGCACAAGACACGACTCACAGTCCCTCATAATTCTAGTCACTGTCCTCTGAACATCTTCCAGTCTCTATAAAACTAAGCAACATTAAGTTCTGACTGAAGCAAAGTCGAACACTATTATCATTTTCCTGTTTTAGACATTTCACTCATACTGTTCAGCTTTATGAAATATTAGATTTGTTGGCAGGTCTTAGTACTATTGATACATGAAACTGTAGCCAAATCAAATCATAGATATTTAAACAATTTCTTCTTTTAACCCACATGTCCCCTCCTATGTATACATCCAATTAGTTGGGTTTCTATTTGATTAAAGATTAGGGTTTTTTTTTCATTCATTCCTCCTATATTTTATCTTGTTATTGTCAGCACATTGATCCACCCTACTGAGATTTGTAAAAATATTTTTCTTATAAAATATTTCAAACATATGGAAAATTAGGGATACTAACATAATGAAAACCCATGTGCCCAAGCCCAGATACAATAAATATTAACATTATACCATATTTTCTTTAAGTTATTTTTTTAAGAAAGCCAAATATTAAATAGAGTTGCAACCCAACTGATGGCTCTGAAACCCAATCACCTTCTCTCTCTTCTTCATAAAACCACTATCCTGAAAGTGCTATGTACAATTCTCGTCCCGGATTTACGCATCTAATCTTACATATGCAGATAGCCTAGAACATACATATATATATATAAAACATTAAATATAATTTTTTTCAATTTCTAATTTCATTCCATTATAGTTAGAGAACATAATTAAAATCATATTGAGTCTACACTAGAATATTAAAATGGATCTCTTTCTGTTTTGCCATAGTCCCTGAGGCAAAAAATGAAATGGCAGTATCTATTCCTACTAAATATATTTGAAGCAATTACTAAGTAACTGTTGACACACAGATCAATGACCACATAAGGACAATTATGTGCAGGTTAAAGTGGTAAGAAAAGACAACTTCCATGGTAAAACATTTTAGAGTACTGTAGCATTCTTTCTCCTCCCCCAGAGGTAAAAGAGTGATGTGTCCTATGGTAATGAGGCTCATTAAGAAATTACTGGAGAGCTAGAGGCCAGTCCTCTGGAGCTTAAAGAGCAACACTCTTGGTAGAAAGAAGGGCACATTTATTACTAGAGGCAGCAGCCTGGTATGGAGGAAAGAGGCAACAGGCAGTCAGCCAGAGTCACTACCTGCATCAAAAGAATCATTCAACTTTGAACACCCACTGAGAGTCAATATAGTTGTAGAAAATAGCAGGCAAATTCAAGATGGAAGGATACAGAGGCAGACTGAATATGCATGAAGGAACCAAATAAGAAAATAGTGAAATTAATCATACATCTTTTCCCTAGTCCATGGTCGGCAAACTGTGGCTGGCGAGCCACATGCGGCTCTTTGGCCCCTTGAGTGTGGCTCTTCCTAAGCCTTAGGAGTACCCTAATTAAGTTAATAACAATGTACCTACCTATATCATTTAAGTTTTAAAAATTTGGCTCTCAAAAGAAATTTCAATCGTTGTACTGTTGATATTTGGCTCTGTTGACTAATGAGTTTGACGACCACTGCCCTAGGTTAAGCTTTCCAGCGGGGAAGGGGAAAAATAAATGAAATTGAGAATATACTTATTGAGAATATGCATGATTCACAGTAATATATATATTCTCTATAAGTACACATGAAACATTTATAAAAAAATAACGTTTCTTTACAAAAAATACGTCAATACATTTCAAAGAATCAATATAAATACTGTCCTCTGATCATTATGTAATAAATTGGAAATTTATAATTATTGTTTGAGAATCCTGTATATTTGTAAACTATATGACATTTTTAAGCACTTGTGTTAAAAATAAACTTATGATTCCTAGAAGGATATGATATTAGTAGCATTTCTTCTACAAAAATATGTAACCTGGCTCTCATCATAAAGAAACATCAGACAAAATGAAATTGGGGGACATTATACAAAACAACTGACCTGAATACTTCAAAATGCCAAAGTCAAGAATGACAAAGAAATTGCTAATGAACCATTCCAGATTAAAGGAGGCCAAAGAAACATAAAAACGAAGTGTAATGCATTGTGGTTTAGATCCTGAACTAGGAGGGGAAGATGCTGTAAAGGTTGTGATTGAGGCAAAAGCAAGAGAATATTATAAACAACTTCATCTTAATACTAGAGGCCTGGTGCACGAAATTCATGCAAGAGTAGGCCTTCCTTCCCCTGCTGCCGGCACCGGCTTCCCTCCTAGCCCCGGCTTTGTCAGGAAGGCTGTCTGGTCTAATTAGCATATTACACTTTCATTATTATAGATGTTTTAAAGCACAGATGAAATATGTGAACTTCTATGAAAGCATACACTGTCAAAATTGAATAAAAAATGAATAGAAATATTGAATAGAAAAAGAAGCACTGAAGAAACTGAAATTATAGTCAACAACTCCCTCGCATCCCCAATAGACTAGGTTATTTGAGTTCTGTCAACCTTCAAGAAACAGAGTAATACTGACAGAAGCTGCCCAAGAATATAGCAAATGCTGGCTAGCCTATTTTATATGGAGAGATAATAGTCAGTTCTTACCTATACAGTTGTATTAGTTGGTTACATTTTGAATGGCCAATTTCCCATTAAGATTAATCAGTAAACACATCATTCTGAACGATACCTTTGTTTTAATATCACTCAGGACAAATGTAATTAGATTCCAAATTCATGATAAAACAAAAAAAAGTAAGTCAATTTCACTTATACATCTTGATGCAAAAATTCCAACAGTATATTTTTAAAATTGTGTATTTTAATTATTTAGTGTTATCTAATGATACTTCTACATCCAAAATCATTCAATGATTAAGTGATGTCAATGGTTCTTGTGAATTAAAGATCACCTGAAATCCCCTCCCTCATAAAGGCAAAAGAACACTGGCAAAATTGTCAAATCAGCTTTCTCAGAACCCTGGAAAATTAAAGGTTTAACCCTTTGCGCTCCAACTTTATTTTTGGAATCCAAACAGTCCGGGCCGAATTGGAAGTCCTTCCTCTCTTGGTTGCAGTAGTTCCCTGGCGGAAATTGCCAATTAGCTCAATCACCAAATCAGCTCGACGTTGGACCTGCTACTAGCCTCTGGTCTGTCGAGTCAGCCTCAATGTTGGAGCGCAAAAGGTTAAAACAATCTGGAGAGCATTTATTTTTTTAAAAATGGCTGAATCTCCTAAGAACAATGATCTTTGCAACATTTGAACTTGGCCTATTTCTATAACCTTTTCTCCAGCTCTATGGTAGCTTTGAAAACCAATAATCCCCCTATCACAGGAAAATCAGCAGCCACTGGAGGGGGCAGCATAGGGTTAGGGTTTCTTCAAAGACCCAGAGAACTGCAATTATTTGACAAGCCCTCATTCATAGGGCTTGTCTTTATTTAACCTGACTCAAATTTGCCCAATACAAATCGCCTTTTCCTGGAAACGCTTGTCTAAGAGATAAAGCAGCAACTGTTTAATATCTCAGCTGCAATAATGACTGGCAAACAACAAGCTGACCAAAACTCTTGAAAGGCAAAATGGGAGAATTAGATGACCATAGGAGGCTTTGAAAAGTCTCAGCATATTCCTGGGAATCTAGAAGGCCACACACATGTGGAAGGCTATGTACCTGCTCAGGAAAAACCTGAAAAAGTGCCCTCAGCTGTCACCTCTGGCTGACCATGACTTACAGGAGATTCGGGCTAAGGCAGAGTTGTAAACTGCCTGGCTGAAAATGGAATGCTTGCACCAACATGCACACACAGCAACTAGCAAAGCCTGGGAGATTGCTTGAGTCCATCCACTTAAGGAAATCACTGTCAAATCAAACTGAGTGGAGATTTCAGTGGCTCCACACAACATTCATCTCCCTATAAATGTGGACTTGGTGCCACCTGTCCCAGAGCACTGTCCCGTGTATATCAGTGTCCATGGGATTCTCTCATGTCTGCTTCCACTAACTCATTTAACAAACCTTCCCACTACAGTGGGGCCTTGACTTATGAGTTTAATTCGTTCCGAGACCAAGCTCATTAAGGAGCTCATTAACTCAAATTACTCTATCAACTCAATGCAAAAAATCAGCGGAGAGACAGCTGGTAACTCAAAAAACTCGTTAGTCAGGACACTCATAAGTATGAGTGTCCTGACTAACGAGTTTTTTGAGTCTACTGTGGCGATGCAAGGACAATCTCCTGTAGCCTTTTGGATTGAACTAAAAATCTCAAAATGGGACATAATGGGGAAAATGCCCCTAATTTTATGAAAAGTTTATAAAATTTTCATAAACAAAATGGCCTTTGAGCAACAGGACCTTAAATGGAAGGTACATTTTGAATATATGGATATCAGAGAAGGGAAGCACATGAAAAAGACAAAGAATTGGGAGGGTACATGAAGAATGGGCAACAAGATTAGTCAGTGTATTAGCTTGATAGTGTTGCTATAGCAAAGTACCAGACACTGAGTGACTTAGAAAGCTCTTGTGTCACCGTTCTGGAAGCTAGAACTCTGGGATCAAGGTGTCAGGAGGGCCACGCTCCCTCTGGAGGTGCTAAGGAAAAATCTGTTTCAGGCTTTCTCTTAGCGTCTTGGCTGCCACATGGCATTCTCCCTGTGCTTCCCCGTGCCCTCTCTTTATAAGGACACTTAGTCATCCTGAATTAGTGCTCATCCCAATAACCATTTTTCAACTTGGTTATCTACCTGCAAATAAGACCCTATCTCCAAATAAGGTCATATTCTGAGACACCAGGGGGTTACGACTCTAATACATCTTTTTTTGAGGGGGGGAAGACTGGTTGGAGGGGTGGGAGACAATCAACCCATTATAGTGAGCAACAGATAGTGAGAGCTTTATTTAATGGGTTGCCATGGTCGGCAAACTGCAGCTCGCGAGCCAAATGCGGCTCTTTGGCCCCTTGAGTGTGGCTCTTCCTAAGCCTTGGGAGTACCCTAATTAAGTTAATAACAGTGTACCTACCTATATAGTTTAAGTTTAAAAAATTTGGCTCTCCAAAGAAATTTCAATCGTTGTACTGTTGATATTTGGCTCTGTTGACTAATGAGTTTGCCGACCACTGGAGTAAAATACTGCTTAAAAAAACTTTAGGCAACAACAAAGTTAAATGATTTTAGTTCAGGGAACAAACCCAAAACAAGAGAAAGAAAAACAAATCTAGTTACTGAAAGCAAAAAAGTAAAATGTGGTTAATAGGGTCAGAATAATTTAAGCTATTACAGTTTACATATGCTTTGTTTTCTCTTCTGGAAATTAGGAATTTGTAGTTCAGGTCATGGAAGAACTACACCAAACACAGATTTTAGTGAAAAGAATACTGGAGCTACCAACAAAAGTTAAACAAAATGGACCATAACAAAGAAATCTGCTGGAGGATGTAAAATCCTAGGAATTTTGCATGCCCTAACAATGAGCAGCAGATGGTACCAAATCCAAGTAACATTGGTAAATAAAATAGCCAATGGTTTCAATCAGTTGAAAAACTGGAATGTTAACTCCAAATCCTATGTAAACCAGTTTCCAGAGAGAATTTTTTTCTTTTAAGTGAAAACATATTTGCATTTTGATGGCACATTTCTTCCAAGGCTTTCAAAGCATGTCTATGAGTAGGTTTTCCTGCTTTATGAGTCATCCAGGGTAATTCACTTTCAAGTTGGTAGTGTATTATTGTTGTTTGATTATAAATAATAGAGATTATATTTTAGGTATGTTACAGTTTCTGGGGTTGGGAGAGCGGTAACCACCATTTATAATAATGTCTCTATATGCATGTGAATATTAATATATGAAATAAGTTGCAAACTATATAGATATGAACAAACTAGGAAATAACAGACTTATAAGCATACCACTATGAAGAAGATTCAATTCTGTACTAGTTAAAATTTTTTGCAGAATATACAGCATTGGCACAAATCTATGAATTAGATTATGCAAAATTAACCTAACTCACAGGAAACCATTAACACCACAATGAAATCACCTCTAACACATGGATTATGTTCTAAAATACATGCATAAGGAGAAAACTGCATGTTGTCAAAATTCATGCACAATAACCATCAAATGACCAAAAACTACACTATGTGATTTTGTGCACACTTTCTAATATGGGAATGAATTGTGCTTTCAGCTTTGGTATGTTTTTGTTTTGGGTGGTCATCAAATAAAGAGTTAGCTAATATAAGATCCATCCTGTAATAGATAAATGATTTTTCATATTGAACAGATATAGTCAAATTTGGACAAGTAAAATGTAAACATGACAGCTCCTTCATCATGATTGGAACTCACTATTCTATTACTCAAATCAATAAAATATCTTTAGAAACCAAAAGGAAAGAAAACAGAAGCAAAAATCAATAAATGAAACTAAAACAAACTAAAAAGCTTTGTCAGAGAAAGGAACCTATCACCAAAAGGAAGAAAATATTTGCAAACCATGTATCTGATAAGGAGTTAATATCCAAGATACATAAAGAACTCATGCAACTCAGTAGCAACACAACCAAAACGACCCAACTGAAATATGGGCAGAGAATCTGAACAGGAATTTTTCTGAAGAAGACATACCGATGGCTGACAGGTACATGAAAAACATCACTAGTCATCAGGGAATTGCAAATCAAAACCACAGTGAGATATTACCTCACACCTGTTTAGAATGGCTATTATAAAAAAAAAGACGACAAATAACTAATGTTGGCAAGAATGTGGAGAAAAGGGAACCCTTGTGCACTGTATGGGGTTCCTCAAAAACTAAAAATAGAACTCTCATATGCTCTACCTATTCTACTTCTGGGTATTATCTTAAAGAAATGAAAACACCAACTCAAAAACTTACGTGCACCACCGTATTCATTGCAGCCTTATTTACAAGAGCCAAGACATGGAAGCAACCTAAGTGCCCATCAAAGGATAAAGAAGTTTTTGTGCCCTAACCGGTTTGGCTCAGTGGATAGAGTGTCAGCTTGAGGACTCAAGGGTCCCAGGTTCGATTCCGGTCAAGGGCATGTACTTGGGTTGCAGGCACATCCCCAGTGGGGAGTATGCAGGAGGCAGCTGATTGATGTTTCTCTCTCATCCATGTTTCTAACTCTCTGTCCCTCTCCCTTCCTCTCTGTGAAAAATCAATAAAATATATTTTTTAAAAAAAGAAAAAAAGTTTTTGTATGTGTGTATATGCAATGGACTATTATTCAGTAATTAGTTATAATAAAGATGGAAATCCTGCTATTTGCAACAACATGGATGGACCTTGAGGGCATTATGCTATGTGAAATAAGTCAGGCAAAACAGACAAATACCATATGATCTCACCTGTGGAATCTTAAAAACACACAAAAACAAACAATAAAAATGGAGCTCACAGATACACAGAAGAGATTGGTGGGAGGTAGAGGGTAGAAGTGGGCAAAATGAGAAAAGGTGGTCAGAGGTACATACTTCCAGTTATAAAATAAAAAAGTCATTGGAATGTAATGTACAGCAAAGTGACTGTAGTTAATAATACTGTAGCTATATTTGAAAATGCCAAGAGAGTACATCTTAAAAGTTCTTATGACAAGAAAATAATGGTAATTATGTATGGTGATAGGTGCTAACTAGACTTATTGTGATGACCATTTTGCAATATATATGAAGATCAAATCATTCTGTTGTATACCTAAAACTAATGATGTATGTCAATACTTCAATACAAGTTTTAATAAAATTTCATTAGATCCTGACCTATTACTTCACATTTTTCTCCCTCTTATTTTCATTGTCTCTTAATCTCTTATATAATTTCTAATTCTATTTATCTCTTGGATGTCACATGTTGTAAAAGACAGGTGTGAACTGATTCCCCTAAGACATAATGAAAAGAATGCAATATTGGAAGGCTTCTGCCACTTACTAGTTGTGAGGTCTTAGGGTGACTGGACCTCTGATTTATAAAGAATTAATATGTAATTTATAGACATCATGTACAGGCACACAGGTAGTATAAAATATGTATATTACATATGTCACATGGCACCCATTTTACAGATGAGGAAACAGGCTTACAGAAACTAAGCCTACAGTTATAATGATACAAAATTGTGATTGACTATTCTAATGGAAGCATTTTTTATGACTTCAGAGCCAGAGTTCTTTATCACTCTATATTCATAATATAAAAGCCATAAAGACAACAGAATCTTCCTCAAGCTTTTACTACTGAACTCAAACCTAAAGTCATTCATCTAATAATTGAGAAATGTGAGCTCTTTTCTGCTTTTTGCCATCTATTTATGAAGAGTCTATGCCTAAATTACCACATTCCGTAAATTTCCCCAACTACTTTAATGAAATATGCGTAATAGAAAATATGTAGGAAAGACCTAAAATACATCATCTGATGGAGATAAGTTCAACTTAAATGGATCAGCTAGAAAAATGAACTATTTACTCCAAAACTACCTCATCAAACTGTTACAACAATTTTGATAAAACACCTTAGAATTCCTTTTGAAGAGGCTTTGTATGAATTATTTTATGTTATCTTAAACATTCTCTTTAATAAAGTAAATATAGTAAAAGAAAGTCATAAAAATCAGAATTTTAAGCAATCTTCTTAGCTATATTAAGCACAGAGGAAAACAAAATAAATGCGTGCCAAAAATCAATTTTGATAGAAAAACAACCAAAGTTCTGGATTAAGTAAAAAGGAATAAAAGTTTAAATGTCCCATTTCCTTTTCATTCTGACTAGCTTACGTTTGCTGATAATAATTTTTAAGAATATATACAGTAGCATTCTAGGATGCAAATGCTTTCTGAATTTAGCATTGTTACTCTTTGGCCCTGGTAAATACTTAGCAAAGAAGCATGAAATTAATAAGAAATATTGAGATTCTAAATGATTCTGAATGAGTAAAATTGATGCCCATTTGTTAACAACCTTGAGGATATGTCCTTAGTCCAAATATTACAAATTCCAAACATTAAAAAAATAACACATTTATGATTTATTTTCTGATCATAAAAGGAGTATTCATGCTCTTCTGAAAAAATTCTACATTAAAAATATGACAGAAAGACAAAAATTTTTTATAACCCCCCCTTGAGATAACCTCTATTTCATCTTAAACAATGCAAAGTACTATAACAAGAAATAACAAAGCAAATAACTAATTTGTTTCTGAATAATTCACAACTTTCAAATCTTAGAAAAGTCTACTTTGGAAACTATTTGTTTAGATTATCAATTAAAATAGAGAAAAACATTCTTTATCCATTAAACAAAGATTAATTCTTCATTTAACAATCATCCATTCAAAATATACTGATTAAATACTTACTAAATTTAAGGCACAGTTCTAGGTGAGGGGAATAAACCAAACAAATGTATTTCTGCCCTCACAGAAATTGCATTCTATTTAAGGTGGGGGGGGGGGGGCAAATAAAAAAATAATAGTTTTAAAATATGGTATTTTAAAAGATAAGTGCTTTGAAGGAAAATAAAGCCTAAAGACAAAAAGTGTCTGCCCAGGAGTAAATAGAGCTGTAATTTTAAGTAGGGTGATCAGAAAAGGCTTCACTGATAGGATAGTTGAGCAGAGCTGAAGGGAATGAAGACATGAGCCATAGCTGTGCCTGAGACATAGGGATTCAGGCATTTCTCACATGCCCTTAGACACTCTTCTACAAAGAAAAAAATCAAAAGACATTTTAGCAATAATTATTGGTTTTCATTGGGGCAATTTGCAACTACAATCGTGGCTTCACCCTTCCTATATAATAAAAGCCTAATATGCAAATTGACCGAACAGTGGAACAACCAGTTGCTATGATGTGCACTGACCACCAGGGGGCAGATGCTCAACACAGGAGTTGTCTCCCCAGACCGGAGGCCCGCCAAGGTGGGTGCCAGTAGGGGCCCCGTGATCGCCCCGCTGGTCGCCTTGCAGACCCATATATAAATTGCAAAGGGGGGAAAAGTTATTCCAAAGATATCCCCCAAACAGAGAAGGGTGCCTTCAAAGCAAGGATGAGGTTAACTCTTGTAATAGAGTGATTATCGAGTGGAGTGGAAAAAAGCATCCAAATTTATGTTCATCTAATTGCCCACAAGAAATGCCAATTTATTTCTATAGGGGATATACCGTATTTGCCGGCGTATAAGACGATTTTTTGGCCCTGAAAAATATGCCTCCAAGTGGGGGGTCGTCTTATACGCCAGGTACACTTCAGATAGACTGCCCATAGTGCTTGCCCCGTGCCATAGTGGCCTCCCGATGCCCGCCCACTTCATTCCACATACCGTTCAGGCATCAGCAGCGCTGCTGGGTGTATGCTCGGCTGTTATGCGATTTTGCTGTTATGCGATTTTACCACACTCGCAAAATCGCACACAGCCGACCATACACCCAGTATGATAGCGCAAAATCACGAATCGCGATACCATACTGGGTGTATGGTTGGCTGTGTGCGATTTTGCGAGTGTGGTAAATTCGGGTTACCGTATATTTCTTTACATATGCATTGAAGATTCGCGATTTTGCGCTATCATGGTGCCTGTTAGAATGTTGAAGAGCTCGCACTTGCGCACTAGTGAGGTCCCAGGGAGATGCTGATGCAAGGGTGGACCAGACTGCTATAGTGACAGGGCGGGCAAACAGGGAGCAGGGACCAATCAAATCAGGCTTTGTATACAGCCAACAGCCAACCACAATACTGCCCCATTGTACAGTACAGCATAGAAAATGTCGACCAGTCAAACCCCTATCATCCCTATCTATTTGTTATCTTACTTCTATCATTGACAGTCCCTCTAGGTTGTGGGCTGCTTGCCTGTGTTCCTGAGAAGCATCTACGGTACCAGTCTATAGAGTGTGTTTTCTTTAGTGAATTACCGGTATGTTTACCGGTAATAAACTTGCACTGTTTTATGTATATGTTTGATTACATACAGCCTTGTGACAGTTTTCCTGCATGTCATAAGCATTTGAATATAAATTAAAATGTTAAAATCAAATCTGATATTGTTTTACCTTTTATTTGGTGTGTGGAAGGTGTGCGGAAGAGGGGGTAGTCTTATACGGCGAGTATATAACAAACTCTGTATTTTGAGTGGAAATGTCAGGGGGTCGTCTTATACGCCCAGTCGTCTTATACGCCGGCAAATACGGTACCTTGTGAGTGTGCCTTTAATAATCTAATCTTAAATGACCCCTGCCTGACCATACAACTTGGTCATTATCAATGTGGCTCATGAGCATGCAAAACAACAGCCCATTGGGAAAGAATAGACGCTACTAGGAGCTCAGGAATAATTTGTTCAGCTGAATAGAGGTAATAGAGATGTAAGTATGCTAGGTAGGTAGCAAGAAAACATAGCAACATCTACCATTGCCCACATGAATACATTTCTAAGTTTTATTCTCAACCTTAATTACTCTGTTCTTTTAGATTTTTGCCATTTCTCTCTCTCTCTCTCTTTTTTTTTCTCCTGCTGCTGCCTAAGATATATCATCCCTGAATGGGTAGCAGAGGACCTGGACTCTAGTTCTAGCTCTGGCATAAACTGGGTGGTCATGGGCAAGTCTCTTGATCTCTCCATGTCTTGACATCTTCATCTTACGTTTTTAGGGAGAGTAAATTGGGTGAGGGGGTGGTTAGAAGGGGTTTTGACTCCCCATATGATATAATGGAGAGCTGTAAAGTATAATTGAATCACATGGGTTTAAATCCAAGTTCTTCTGACTATTACTGGTGTGACTTTGGAAAACTCACATAATCTTGCTAATTCTCAGCCTCCCAGGTACAAGAGGGAATAATGATAATTATCCTGTCAACCTACACTATCATGATTACATATATAAGGCATTTAAACAATGCCTGCCACACACTAAGTTTTCAATAAGTGATAGCCATTGTTTTCATTTTTTTACTGGTCATATAAAAATACATGATTATTAACTTGACTTTCTGATTTTATTTATAGCTAAAATTATTGATGATACTTTCCTTGGTTCCTTTATTAACTAGCTTTGGAAAAAACACACAAATCCAGAGTATCATTTTCATTGATTTCCAAAGCACTACTCTGCCTTGTCACCATACAATGTCTCCTTTCTCGAAAATATGAATGCTCCTAAAATTAATTTTCTTTATCCTCCCTTTATCTGATTAGCTTTCTGCTCCATCAGAAATCACATCAACTTGCAAGAACATACATTCTCAAGATCTGTTTGATATGTACTTTCACCTAGGAGTCCATTTAACAGATATTTGGTAAGCTCCTGTAGCTTCAATAAAGTGAGAGCTAGTGAGGGGTCACCTTGGGTCTTGTTCTAGAAAGGGCAGAGATTTTGGTGCTAGGAGGAGGCTCAAGTCACTAGTCAAATCAGACAGACAATCAATATTCTAGGTCAAGGGAACAGCAAGAAAAAAGTCCCCAATTTGGGATTTTTAAAAGACCCAATGTAAAGAATCACAATAGAATAAGTTGGCTTTAACTGTGCCAAGCCTAGTGGGCACAAATTCATCCAGCCAACACTTGTATCCAGTTACCTCTGCTCTCTCCCCAGGCCTCATCACTGGTCCGGTAGAGGACACCCATGGAGGATGGGATAGGAAAGAGAGAGTGGAGCTGATCACTACTCCTCAGGCCCTAGCTGGGAGATGAGAAGACAGGTCTTAGAGTGAAGACTGAAGTGTTAATTAGTAGCTTGGACCAGATGCTTTTAATTTTTGAATTGTGACAGTTTTGTGACATAAATTGACTCAAGGACAACCTATTACTTCAATAACTCTATTGCGTAGCCCAGGAAAGTCTTCCCCCACTGAATAAAGTTGAAAGGGGCATTGGGAGACAAAGCTTTGATCACATCCCATGAGTCATGCATTCATTTTATCAGTTACACATACCTAATATATATATGTAATCTTTATTATAAATGTTGTGGTTTTCACATTTTAAGACATCTGCAAATAATTGGGCATGCTTAATTTAAATGCTATAGTAAGTTTAATCATACCCATACATTTAGTATGTAATGAGTTCTCAATAAGAAATGGATGGTTATAAGTCTGCATAGAGACGGCATAGCAGATGCAACTGATGCATCAACTCATAACCCCTAGACTCACCTTTAAGTTCATCTCCAGGTGGAGTGAGAATTTCCCTTAGGCCAAAAGCTTCCCTCCTCACAATGATACTGTACTGTCTAGTGACATAGAGATAATTATCAGCAAAATGTAAACAGAAATTGTATAAAAAAGATAACAATGGTTCCCTCAGTGGAACAGGAGGGGAAGCCGGGACTAGAAAGTCAAGTAACTATGGCCTCACTTATGGAAGCCTGTCTCCTTGTCTTTTATTCTTTGAAGCACTTGTGTATACATACTTCACCAACAGAACGGTGTGCAAGACGTGTTAGTAAGTTACCACTACAAGGTGCAGGAAATATTACCTACCTAGTTTCAATAGAACTAAATGCATAAACACACAGAGCACGACATTTTTCAAACTTGTTTTTAAAATAAGCCCATTTCTTTTGTTGCAGTTTGACCACCTGCTATGATCCAGAGATGGTAACAGGACAGTTGCCATCTAAGGAAGGAGAAAGAAGCTTCTTACAAGCCTGGAAGACTGGAGAAAGAGGAAAAGGTTGAGTGGTGAGGAGTGGTCAGAAGTCTCCTTTCCCCTTTAAGCCAACATCTGAGGCTGGGGCAGGAGGCCTAGTCGACAGATTGAAGGGAAAACAAAGTGAGAGGCCTTTGGCCTGGTTTTTCTTTTCCTGAGGGGAGAGACCACATGGAGAGGCCACCACACAGTAAGCACATGGAACAGAGCAATGGAGGAGGGCCTGAGTTTAACTTTCTAGAACTCCTGCCGGCTGCCCTTGTATGATATAAAGGGTATCCGAAGGTCTTCATGTACCCTCAGGGAGGATAGGATCTGAGTGGTTC
>NW_006283769.1:9211-38748 GCF_000327345.1 Myotis davidii | reverse complement strand
GGGGTGGGGGGTGAGGGGTGGGGGTGGAACTGGAGAAGAGTGGGCAGGGCCAGAAGGACCCCAGAGAAAGGGAGAGGATGGGAGGAAAGGGAAGAAGCAGTGACCACTTCTTTTAACACATTCCCCAGCCTTAGGCTTTAGCAGTAGGGCCAGCAGGTCAAACAGTGACCTCGTGGACAAGAGTCCCCAGGAAGCAGAGCCCAACAAGGACTCAGAAAACAAATTTGGGATTTCCCTGCAGATCTGAAAGCTTCCCTACCACTCCCTTACCCCTGCTGCAGACACACTGCCCCAAAGGCCACATAGTCAATTTGGAAAGGAAAAGGGGAGGGCACAGAATCTGAAAACACTGAGCATTGCCCCAGAGAGGGCCCTGGTACACACAAAAGAGAGACATAAGAACCAACACGTTTGCACAAAATATACACCGAGAAGGTTAAAACACACACACATTGGAACGATCAGAAATGAGTTCCAACATGAAATGTGATAGATTGTGAAATCACCATGTGGGTTGTCAGACACAGACTTTTCCTCTGAGAGTGTGAAAGGTGCTCAGGTTTCTGCCTGGATACAATTGCTCATGAGGAGAACCGAGAGCCATCTTCTGGAAAGGCCTCCTCCCACCCTCTCCCTCCTCCCATGGCCGGCCCGCCCCCTCCACGGCCACGCTGTCCCATTTCTGCCGGCTTAGATCTTGCATTCATCTTAGAGGCCGCCTGTGTGAAACCAATTCATCAAAAACACATAAGGTTAGCATTGGGCTAATTAGCTTCAAAACAAACATTAATCTTCAGAGCATGTTCTCCATACCAGCAGGGCGTGTGGAATGCTACGCGTTGCCACAGCCCCAGCGCCAGCTCTGGAACCCGTCAGCCTTGCCCTCTCTAATGGGGGTGACCAGCTTCTACTCTGAAACTGCTATTGCATCTTGATAGCAAAACAATGACCTGAAAATTAAAATATGCGGTAAGTCAACTAGCCAGTTCCACAATGCTGAGTGAGCTTTGTCTGTCCAGTCATTCTTTTGTACTGTTTTTCTCACTAAATTGAATAAACAGGCAATGATTTCAGCACCAGACAAAGCCCAAGTTCAGATGAGAAAGCTTGTTCCTGCCTCAGAGGTGTCGCTGCAGAAGGGCATGCATGCTATAAAGTTCCCACTGATTTTCCAGCAGGTGGTAAAATCAGACCCAGAGGCAGCTGTACTGGCAAGAGAAGCATGACATTAAAAAAAAAAAAAAAAGGATCGGCTTTGCTGACAATCAGATCTTACACTTTTCTGATTTTGTTCCCTCCTTGGTGAAATAAGATTAATAATATTAAAGGACTAAGATTCTTAGATGCAAGCAACAGACATAGGCTAGCTGATTTTTTTTTTTGGGGGGGGCAGCTTTATTTAAAGGATAGTGGGTGCAGCATGGGATCTCAGGGAAGACCAGGCAACTAAGATCAAGAATAGATGTGTTTTTTATTGCCTCTGCTTCATCAGGACACCTTCAAGGTCTGGGGTCCATGTGTCCACATCTTAGCTATGAGGGAGGCTGAGAAATTAAAGTGGAAGATGGCCTCTGCCCATTGATCAACTACAAATAACTTCTTCTGAAGACTTGTAATGAGGCTGAAATTATATAGATAGCTATAAATTCTATCAAGGAAGAGACCGTGACCTCTGATGCAAGGCTGGCATATGATAGATTCCCAATAGCAGTTGTTCGAGTAATACATTTTTAAAGAGCAAGGAATAGATGAACAATATGGGTAAAGACTTATGCTGCATGGCACATAATCTATAATAATAAAAGCATAATATGCTAATTAGACCAGATAGCCAAACAACCTTCCGGATGTCCTTCCAGACGAAGCTGGGATTGCAAGGGAAGCCCAGGTCCTGGGTGCCAGAGGGAAGCAGGTGCCGGCAGCCGGGAGAAGGAAGGCCTACTCTTGCATGACTCATGCATCAGGCCTCTAGTATATAAATAATGTAGTACTTTCTTCTCCCAGTTTTATGACACCCAGTTCTCTGGAAAAGAGGGCACAGGTTGGGCTGAGGGACACCCCCCTAAGCCAGTGCACTAATTTTTGTGCACCGGGCCTCTAATATTATATAAATTCTTCATATTTGGCAATGGAAGAATACATTTTCTGATTTGTGGACTTGTATGTTTAAATGGTAAGTATTCATTATATAAATTATCAATTTTAAAATAATTAGAATGTAATACATGCAGTTATTGTCAATGAGTTTTGAATCCAATGAACCCTTATTTTCAGATTTAGAAGACTCTACAGTATTACTGATTAGACATTTGTTATATCTTTAATTTTCTGAGAATGAAAGTAAATGCCACATAATAAATACCTCTTAATTTTAGATTACCTGCTACAACTTTTAAACATATACTTTTTCAGTAATTATGATTAAAAAATTAGTAGTAACACTCTAAAAAGCATTAACATAAATGTTTCATGAGCTTTTGTTTTTTAAAAAAATAGTATTTCATTTTCAATAGAAAACAATGCTATTTTCAAACATGCAAAGTAGTTTTTAATTAGCTCATTTATTATCCTTTGTTTGTGCTATGAAATGTTCATGTCTTCCACAAATTATTTGTTTTGCTAATGAAGTAATCATTATCATGGACCAAATTCTCACCCTATTCAATCATCACAATCCAATAATCTTATTATAAGATGTTATCATTTTCTAAGCAAGGCACTGAAAAAATGGAGGGAAAGATAATTTCCCTGAATAACTCTGAATAATCTTATCTACTTCTAAAGTTTTGGCATTTTATAAAGTTACAAAATAAATGCAAAAGTAACTCAAGATGTTCTGAAAAATAAGCCGACCCTGAAGCAAAGCTCCATACACAACACAGCAGGTTTAGCACCTGGATCATCTTTAAACTAGAGTCTAAAACCAACAAAACGATGAAACACATGGGCAGAAGGACCAAAGCCACACGCAGCAAAGCCAACTCTCACCTCAACTTTATGTGTGGCCCCATGGCTAGAAATGGCATTAAACCAAAGGTTTAAAGAAAAAAAATACTGTTGCCGCAAGAAAAACAAAAAGATGTTTAAAAAAATTGCACATAATATACATTAAAGGAAAAAATAAAATTAGAATGAAAGCCATTGTAACCCTCCCACATAAGTGGACAGTGTATTATCACAATTTTCCATTGTGAATAATGGGTCCACAAAATTATTCACCCAATCCTTTCCTTGGGTATTTGGGTTCTAATTCTTACAATATAATGAAATGATGATGAACACACTATTATGAAGGGTCGTCTCACTTCATTTTTGGTGTTTGAACCTGAATGCTTTCAAACCCCACCTCTCCTCTTCTCCCTCTTTGCCCATATCTGGACAAACCCATAAGAAAACCTCTGGAGCCAGAGTAGAAGTTCAAATCCCATAAATCCCACAGGGTTCTCCAGCCCAGCCACATTAAAAACCACTCTTGTTGTTCATGTCATTCTGGATGGTCCCATCAACCGAGTAACACATCTTTTCCTATGTTCTTGATGCATGTGTGGCATCATCATTCTCAACACCTGAACCAAATTTGAGTGAGGGGTTGATCCCGCCCACCACAATAGAGTTGGTGCTATAAGCAGGGTGGTGTAGGTAATGACTGCCGGCACCTAGGAATCTTTGTTCTCTTGCATTTGCCTTCCTAACTGGATCATCTGCCTGCAGCAAGCACACACTTTGAACTGCTGTCTACCAAGCACACACTTTGAACTGCTGTCTACCAACAAGTTTTGAGTTGTGTTGTGGCCTGCTGGCAAGCTTGCACCCTGAGCGGCCCTACACACTGCTGCATTTGTAGAGCCCAACCCAACCTCTGCTACAGAGTCAGCCTAAGCCACAAGTTTCAATAAGTGACATTAAGAAAAGGAGTATGGGATTGGGGCTTCCCTTCAAGTAGAGCAGGATTGTGTGTCTTGACCAAGACCTAGCCTTGTGACTCAGGTTGAATCACGTGTCTCAGTTCCTGTACAATCTGTAATGGATGCATCAGTCATGCTGCTACTTATATACTAACCCATTTGGAATTGTGTCCTTTGCCAAAAAAAGGCCCTAGAATCCATCCAAACTGCTATATAACAGGCACTCTCATTGATGTCCCCGGGTCACTGTTGAGGCTTTAGCAATCTCCTCTCATGCCACTTGAGCTGCAGGACCATCCACAATGGCTATAGTTGCCCTCATGCTTCTGGTACAAGAAACTGCCCTCCTCTAGCCCATGCCACAGTCTTAGAGCAGCAACTTCTAGCCACACACTGAACCCTTCTGGAAATAGAGGTTCTCACAACCCTTAACCCTGTGACTCCTTATACCCAATTGAATGCTATGCCTTGGGTCTGTGTGGCCACAGAGGCCTTCTTATTAAAATGGAAACAGTACTTACAGATAGAGCCACACCTGGACCTTTTGGTACATTCCAACTTTATGAGGAAGTGGCTTCCCCTCTTCTCATTCCCTTGTCAGAAACAGTGGCATCAGAGGAGGTCTCCCCTCCTCAGGCCCAATGGCCACTGGGGAAGCCCATAGCAATCATCCTTCAAATGGCACATTAGTGATCAAAAATGGCATCCAAAGGTCAGCATCGCTGACCAGCTTGAGACAATTTTCTTAGCACTGGAGGATGGCCTATAGAATAATCAGCTCTTTATGCGCATTTTTACAGACTCTTGGGCCACTGACAATGGTCTGGCTATCTGTTCCAATCAATGGTAATAGCAATTCCTTATCCAAGTTTGCTCCTATTGCCTCACAGATACCCAAAGTATAAATCAAGGTCACACATGTCCCTACACATACTAAAGCCGGAATACAAGGCCTCACAAGACACTCCTCCTGTTTAGAGATTCAGACATTATTAATAGTGACTAAGCTACTCATTTTTCTTCTCAGAATACACAATACTGGGCTCTTAAGTCATTTAATACAACTCTTACCTTCCTTACCAGGTAGGGTATAGGCCTCTCAGAATGCCACAATGGCTTACTTAATTTCAAAATCAGTTAAGTAAGACATGGCACATTTCCATAAATCAGATATTAACCCTGTGTATAAAATATGATATATAAATATTATTCAAATATATACAAATCTGTATATGAAATATAAATAAAACTTTTTGTTACAAATATACAAAAAAGTAATGTTTATAAATCACCTTATATATTTATAGCACTGTTTTGCAATAAGAAAGCTTTAAATTTTATTAAAAATATATTCTTATTGATTTCAGAGAGGAAGGGAGAGGGAAAGATAGAAACATCAATGATGAGAAAGAATCATTGACCAACTGCCTCTTGCATGCCCCACACTGGGAATCAAGTCTGCAACCCAGGCATGTGCCTCCTGGTTCATGGGCTGACGTCCAACCACTGAGCCATGCCAGCTGGGCAGATTTTTTATATTAAATTCAAAGTCTTCTAATGTTCCGTTTTGGCATAGGAGAAATTTAAGGAAGTATTTAATTAATCTAATTAAAAATTCTAATTTGGCTTCACTTATTTAGCTATGTCAGGTAAAATCCTTTTTGGCTCATTTCTTCAGGAATTGCTAATTTAAACAGAGGATTAGATCCAGAAAAAGATATAGCAAACCAATGTCCCAGCCAACGCTTTTCCTAAGTCTTTCCTAAGAATTTTTTAAAGAGATTTTTTAGTCATTTGCTGAGAAGACAATTTCTTTTACACTTTTAGAGATCTGAGGACAGATTGTTTTATGTTAGATAAAGTCTAATAATTATACTACTTTAATCCCCAAGACTCATTTTATACTGCTGTATTCAACTTGTAAGATTGTTTGGTGCTCTTTTAAATCTATTTTCTAAAATAATTCAATCCCAAAGACATAAAAATGATTGCTATAGTAATATGTTATTTTTGTGATAGTTTCAAATCTTCACTTATGTTCCTAGGTCTAAATTAG
Organism: Myotis davidii; assembly: GCF_000327345.1. Taxonomy (NCBI): domain Eukaryota; kingdom Metazoa; phylum Chordata; class Mammalia; order Chiroptera; family Vespertilionidae; genus Myotis; species Myotis davidii. The sequence continues at coordinate 32,787 of NW_006283769.1, read as the reverse complement.
AATACCATCTACATGAAGTACATAAAAAACACTACAGTCACCCAATACTCTTGTCCTGATACTGAATAAATTGAGTTCCCCTGGGGCCAAGTCAATAGGTGAATATTATAGACCACATGTGGCTCAGAGAATGCATGTCTATCAAGGGCTTCCATCACTGTCAACTTCTCATAGAATGATTGAACAAATTGCTCCAAAATATGCTCATGTGGAAAACTTGAGAGTGAAAACAATATTCCTCTAGACTGTAAAAAAAAATAGATTGAAACAGGAGACATCTGTAATATTATCACCAAAAAATATATTTTTAACAGATTGAAAGCAAAATAGAAATTTAAATCTTATAAACTTTATTCTCTGCCTTCATCAACCAATGAGTTATATGAAGTATATACCATGCCTCCCTTCTCACTGATTGTAGGTCAACAGTTTATTAGCACAGGTAGAAATTCTGGATGGTTTAGTAATTTGTACAGATGGCTTTCAAGTCTGGAAGTAGGCCAGAGTTTCATTTTGGTAGTAGGAGTGACTGTCAAGTGATAGACTGACCTTCATCCCAAAGTCCAAACACATAAATGGGAAAAGTGACTTCATAGAGTTAAACTGAGCCCTCAAAGATATTTGTCTCATATTCTAAGTCCACAAAGCTGTTTGTGCCTTCCCCCCAAATAACTCTTAGTCCATATTCCACTAGGGCTAACTTGTTTGGTTTTATACTCTTTGGGCATGAGGGATGTACAAAAGAGAAAATATTTGGGAAGTAAACCCCTCGTACCCCAGAAAGGAAGGCTTCAGTTCAAGCATGTGGCCCAGAGACAGCAACTGAATGTCTTCTGAGCAAGCAGGATTTGATCAGTAGTGGCTGTCAAGACAGATGCAGTGAGGAGTCAGAGGCAGAGGGACCAGGCATTGCCGGGAGCCGATCCATCCTTGCTGCTTGACACAGTCGCTACAGGGAAGAAACATCTGCACAGCATATGTTTCAAGGGACCTGGCGTATATGGCATACTGTTCTTAATATGTTTGCTCAACTTCTTGGCGCTATGTGTTTTAACCAAGGTCACCTCTCTGAGAAAGGTTGTTTCCCCAGGTAGGGATTTTCCCCTGAAGTTAGGGTGGGGATAAAACTCCTTAACTAAGTGCCAGGCGGGTAGTTAATCACTTTAACTACGAACAATCACGCTTAAGCTACATAATCTTTACTCCCTGGAATGGAGATAAGAAACGCCCTAACCTTTGGAATAGAGATTGATAGGATTGGAATCAACTGGTATAAATACAGATGTAACAAGACAACAGGACACAGAACCTAGAGACAGAACCTAGAGACAGAACATGGCAAAAGATCCTGGACAGAAAATAGCAGCAGAACCTAGAGACAGAACCTGGCTGAAGATCTTAGAGACAGAACCTGGCTACAGAACCTGGACAGAACATGGCAAGTGAACCTGACTAGAACCTGGTGACTGAACCTGGCTGGAGAACCTGGACAGAACCTAGCGAGGGAACATGGCTACAAAACCTGGCTGGAGAACCTAGCAAGAGAACATAGACACAGAACCTGGCTGGAGATGCAAACCAGAACTTCGCTGGAGATTTCGACCAGAACTTGGCTAGAGATCCTGGCTAGGCTGCTGATCAATTGAACGCTGTCTCTGTGTCATTCCTTCTTCGCTGACTCCGTCCACACCTTTGGGGAACCCTGGACCTGCTGGGGTTGGACCCCAGGAAGGCATCTTGCTGGTTTACTTATGTGAGCTCTGAGTTGTGTGGAAGGCTTTGGAATCAGAGAGACATGGGTTTAAATCCCGATCTCTTCAATTACTACCTATTTTTAAGCCTTGCTGTATCATTCATAAATAAATGTGCATAATCATCCCTACATCAAATAATTTACGTGAACATTAAATCATATCCATAAAATAATTTACAAATAATAAGCACTTGATGAATGATAGTTATATTTTAGAATACTATAGATACCCATGCATGTGCATACACACATACATGCACTATATCACACACACACACTTATTTATAGCCTAGCGTGTCCCAAAAAGGATAAGAGGACATTTTTAAAACTCCACACTTAGCAGTAATATAAATTTACAAAACTAAAACAAAAAGTGAAAAAATTGGGATAAGGGCAAATTAAGGTAAGAATAGAAAAGGAAGTCAGGTATGAAATTAGTCCTCAAAAATGCATACAAATGATTTTTAATTTCATTAAACTTGGGCCAGAAATTTTACTTTGAATCTTCTCACAGGTAGCTTGAAGAGGAAGCCTGATAATTTTAAAGATTATCAGGAACCAAAAAGTAAAAATCGATTGTTCAGATGAAGCAAAACTATTCTTTACTTAGCATGATAAACATTCATACAGTCAGCAGGACAATTAGTTTTGCACAGGTCCATCAATGTATTAAAATCCCCTTCAAAATAATCCAATGCCATCATGCCAATCCATTTGTAGTACAAAGGTGTTATACAGGATGTCCTCCCAAAAATGTATACACACTTTAGTAGCTGCTAGCTCAATTTTGAAAATGTATTTTAATAAACACTGCCTTTATAATTATTCAAACTGTGTGTATATATTTTGGGGGGACACCCTATATATCAAAATACACAGCATTCTTTTAAAAGGTTTCTTAAATCCTAAAGTAGGGTGACAATGTATGGAGACACATAAATATGTATGTGGCTGTGGAGGTTTTAAACAAATCTTCACAAATTCCTTGCTTCTCCTCCCCCTTTGATTCCCTTCTATTGAGGGGAGATGGACTTCGTAATTCCTTTCTAATAAATAGAATACAGTGTAAGTGTTGGTGTGAGAGTTCAGGGATTAGGTTGTAAAAGGTAGGCTTTTATCTTGTTCTCTCTTTTTCTTGGATTTCTCACTCTGAAGGAACCCAGCTGCCATGTTGCAAGCTGCTCTATGGAGAGGTTCAGTTGGCAAGAACTGAGGTCTCCAACCAACCAACAGTGATACACTGAGGCTTCCTATCAACACGCGATAGAGCTTGGAAGTAAACCCTGCAACTCCAGACAAGCTTTCAGATAACAGTAGCCCAGGTTGACCTCCTGACTGTAAAATTATGAGATGCTGACCTACAACCACCCAGCTGAGCTGTCCTCAAGTTCCTGACCCACAGAAACGGAGATAATAAACATTATTTTAGGTTGGTTAGTTTTGGGGTAATTTGTTATACAGAAATAGATAACTAATGCAACTGCCTTCAGAGATAAAGACTAGAAGATGTATAGTAAGCTATTTGTAATCAATAGAGAATAACATATTAATATTGGTTTCCTAAAGACAAAAGAAATATTTTCATATTGAGTCTCTTTCAAGATTTTGTAAGCTTCTACTTGTGGAAACATAGATATGCACAATTTAATGGGTCTAATTCAAAACACTCTGAGTTCCTTTTCCAGGTCAAAGTGTTTTTGCTTTTCTTCCATTTCCAACATTTTTTGAGAACTCCTTAAGATAACACAAATATTAGAAGATGATTGGATTCAGATGCTTGAGGGTAAATGTAATTATCTTTTAAATAATACACAACAGTTGTACAAAGGGAATGATTTGAATACAGCCATAAATCTGTTGCAGAAAGTAAAGGAGCTAAATGGCCAACAGATATCATTCACTGGCTCACACTTACTACACAACATTTATTGACCCCTCTGTGTCTTCGGCACTAGGCTGTGTGGAAGCATATGGAGCAAGAAAACATCTCTAGGGTTCACCATCTATGGATCCAAACAGTTCACACACTGTATTGCTTTTTCGGTATCCTGCCTCTTGCTACTGTTGCCATAAACACAGCCTACTCTTTGGGACTCCTCTTAGTTCAAGCTGGCTTCTGCTTCCGTAAAAGAATGCTATAGACTGGGGGTGGGTGCTTACAGAACAACAGAAAATTCTTTCTCACAGTTCCGGTAGCTAGGAAGTCTAAGATCAAGGTGTTGGCAGATTCAGTATCTGGTGAGGAGCCACTTCCTGTTCACAGACAGCTGTCTCCTGGCTGTGTCCTCACATGGGGAAAAGGTAAGGGAGCTCTCTGCGGCCACTCTTACAAGAGTACTAATTCCATTATGAAGCCTCCACCTTTAAGACCTAATTACCTTCCAAAGGCGCCACCTCCAAATGCCATCATACTAGGGATTAAATTTCAAGCTATGAATTGGGAGGTGGGTAGAGGGTGGGTGTACAAAATTCAGCCCATAGTAGGTTCTTTGGAGTCCGAAACAATTCAGGAGAGGGCCCTGCTCAACCATTTCTCCGAATACAGCTGGCCTAGACTGAATTAAGACAGGGGACAAAGGACATTACATCAAGAGCCTATTGACCTTTTCCCCCAATGTCATTTTGCAGGAGGGAAATAGACCCTACATGAAAAATTACCTTGGTGCTCCCCTGCCAGTAGGCTGCCGACATTTGTCCATATTTTTCATACTATCTTTCTAGCAGTAACATAGAACACTGGGACAAAAAGTTCCTGAGCTCAAACTAGGTAGGCCTGTTCATGTTATGCCCATATGTATTTTTTTGTGTGTGTGATACAGATTGTCTTTTCTTTTTTTAACCTAAATTTAAGCTTCTGAAATCAAGGCAGACCATCACAAAGAACTGAACTTGGAAGTAGATTTTGCCTTAATCTCCTTCTTTAGACTTCTTCAGCTTGGAGGAATATATTTAAATTATAAATCTATATCTGAACAGTAGCTACTTATACTGTGGTCATTTTTGGATTTCCAGAATCCTTAATACATGTACAGCCTAAGCAGAGAATAATTCATCACCACCACCACCACTCCCACCCACTGACATACATCATAGGACTTGGAAGGTAATTAGGACTTTTTCTCCTACCACTAATGGGATAAATGCATGTGCTGGATTTCCAAGAGAGACGAAAGAATGCACAGCATGAGATATGTTGGAACACTGCCGTCCCAAATTTATGCTGCCCTATGTATTCATCTACTTCTGAAATGAGGATGTCAAGACAAGCCAATCTTTTTTGGAAACTGCAGCAACAGCCAACAGCACCGTGAATGTGTAGTATAGTCCAAGCCGTTTAACCTGACCATGAAACAAGGGCTCTAATCCTTCCCCTCAGGCCCTGACCTTGGCCAGTGTCTCCTCCACTGGTAATCACATTCCCTCATCTGTTAAATGGGAAAACTCTGACTCCTCTGCGGGGATGTGATGATGGATTAAGCATCTACTTTCTGCCAAAGGATCATCAATTTCTCTGGGGAAATATCCAAAACCTTTGTGAATGATAATGTGCCTACCCACTGTTTTTCTTCTTTGCAAATTGGCAACTACTGAAAAATTAAGGGCTTCAGAAAACACTGGCCAAAGACCTCAGTATTCCGAAGGTGTGCAATCACAGAACATTTCATTTGGATCTTTCGGTGGGAATACACTCTCACTTTCTTCTTCTTTAAAAAACAAAAACAAAACAAACAAAACCTTGTGCTGAGTAGATGCTCTATGTTTACAAACTGGACAGCCCCAAATGCTTCCAGGCCACAAGCAATCATTTAGGAAGTATTTTTAGAAATTAAAGAAGACCAATGCTATCAACAGCAAAGAAACTTTTTAACAGATTGAGGGTGTTTATTAAACTTTCCACCATCAGTAAGCTTAGATCCCCGTTGACATAGACTGCTTCAGGAGAAGACAGGGGTAGACCCCATGACTACTGAATGACAAATCCATTAGCAAGACATACAGCGTGAAAGGATCCTAAGGCTTAAAGAGGGGCTGTTCCAACTCTCTTTCCATGGACCAGGGAGCCAGAGACTTTATTAGACAAATTTACTCAATTCGCATTTAAATCTGATGCTCATTTCATTTTTAAATCTATTTTTTAAAGTAGTTTTGGGGTGACAAAAATTTGAGCAGAATGTATAGAGATTTCCCATATATCCATCCCCTGCGTCATCTGCACAGCCGGGGTCCCCTACTATCAACACACTGCACCAGAGTGGTAATGTGTGACAATTGATTAAGTCTACAATGACAAATTATCATACAAAGTCCACAGACTTATTACAGTTCAATCTATGGGTTTTAACAGATGTATAATGATATGTAGCTACCATTTAGAACACCACAGAATAGTTTCACTGTCCTAAACATCTTCTATGTTCCATCTATTCTTCCCTCCTTGCCACCCCCAAAAAGAAAAAACACCCAGCAACCACCAGTCCGTACTGTCTGCATAGTTTTGCCTTTTCAAGAATGTTCTATAGTTGGAATCATGCTAGATGGAAGCTTTTTTCAGATTGGCTTCTCCCGCTTAGTAATATCTATTTGAGGTTCTTCTATGTCTTTTCATAGCTTGATAGCTAATTTCTTCAGTGTTGAGTAATAGTCCATTGTCTGAATGTACCACAGTTTGTTTATCTATTTACTTACTGAGGGACTCTTGATTGCTTCCAAGTTTGGGGCACTTATGAATAAAGCTGCTATAAACATTTGTGTGGTTTTTGTGTGAACATAAGCTTTCAAATTCACTTGGGTAATGCCAAGGAGTATGATTGCTGGGTCATATGGAAAGAATGGGCTAAGTTTTTTAAGAAACCACTGAACTATCTTCCAAAGTAGCCCTAATTTTTTCTTTTCCCCCAGAGGGAAATTGCCTCAGGACTCCAAATTCTTCTATTCATTTGCACCATCACCCCTACAGGATGCCCCTGGAAAGACCCAGGCCTTGGACTGGGACATGTCTGTCTCCTGATCTCTGGGCAGGGCCCGTAGGAAAAGATGCCAGCTTCACCAGTACAGCCCTAACCAAGTGGTCCAAAACCCTATCCAGAGACCTCCCCCCATCTGTTTCATGTCATAAAGAGGCTGCATCACAATCACAGTTCAGGCAGTGTGTTGTCTTGGCAGCAGTTTTTCCTAAGTGTAAGCCAAACTGGAGGAGTAGGATTCACAAAAACTCTTCAGCATTTTGCATGTCGAGCTGTCAGGGTGGCTCATCATGAACGAATTGGTTATCTTCCATCAAGCTCCGTAGGATTTTCTCAGTTTGAGAAATACCTCACTGTCATCAGCTCGGTTAAAGCATTTGGGGTGAGAAAAAGTCTCTAGAGTTCACTATGTAGGAATTCAAACTTACACATGCTCATGAATTCTTAATTGGATGAATGAATGGACGGGAGAATCACTCTCCACCACCACCCACAGCACACAGGCTCAGATGGCCTCTCCCAGAGAGATTCAGATTCATTATGTGCCCTGAGAGGCACTGCTGAGCCTGTCAGCTCAGAAACAAGGACAAAATGATAAATCAGTGTCACTTAGATCTGCTCAGGATTCTCCTAAAGGCATATCACTGCCAAGAAATGTCAACATGTTAATTCCAGTCTAAAGAGACATGTAAGCCTCATATACAGTAGTGAAGTGCATAGATCATAATACCCACATCATAATTGGATGCCCCTGATCAGAAACTTGTAAAACAGGATATAACTATGAAAATTGGGACTAGTACACTTTCATTTCCCTGGCTGACCTTGATTGTAAAAATGTAAAGTACACTTGTATTTATTGAGGAATCTTTTTGAGAATTACCTTGTTGACATAAAAGTCTTATGCTGAAATTGTACTTCTTTTTTTAAATATATTTTTATTGATTTCAGGGAGGAAGAGAGAGGGAGAGAGAGCGAGAAACACAATGATGAGAGAGGATCACTGATTGGCTGCCTCCTGCATGCCCCCTACTGGGGGCCAAGCCCGAAACCCAGGCATATGCCCTTGACCAGAATCGAACCTGAGACCCTTCAGTCCACAGGCTGACGCTCTATCCACTGAGCCACGCTGGCTAGGGTGAAATTGTACTTCTGTTTAAGATGTAGAAGAGAACGTGAGAGTACAAGCTCAGGGGCCTATGCTGGGGGGAAGGTCATCAAGAAGATGTGGCCTCTTGTCTGACCTGTAAGCTACACGGGCAATTAGAGACTCCCCACCCTCTCTCCAGTCTTCAGAGTGCCTGTTCATTTGCCTTTCCCACTCCCAGGAGCTGCTCCAAGGATAGAGCCTTGAGACAGTAATGTGGTGTTAGATTATCTGGACTGAGTACATGACTGAACTCAGTTCAGCCCCCGCCCCATGAGCATAACTGAACCTGGTGGAGGCCCCACGTATCATAACAGAAACTAGTTAAACTCCACTTGTGTGCATGACTGAACCTACTTAAGAAACTTCCATCCCGTGTAATGACTAAACCTAGTTAAGGTCCCTCATATACATGACTAAACCCAGTTAAGAACCCCTGTATACATGATTGAACCCAGTTAAGAACCACCATGTACATGACTGAACCCAGTAAGGCCCTCCCTCCCATGAACATGACTGAATGTGGTTAAGCCCCCTCCCCCCCACCATGTGTATGACTAAACCCAGTTAAGCCCCACCCTCACCCATGTATTTTACTGTACCCAATAAGGCCCTATATAAACTTTTTGAAGTTTTGGTGGCCAGATGCACAAAACTACTCAGGCTACAGCCGCCCAAGAAAAGCCTAGTGATTCCCTTGTTCAATTTGCCACCTACTAATCTGCAGCAGACTGACTGTTATTTCCATTCTCTCCCTGCCCTCCTCCTGGTTTCACATGACACCAGGGAAGCTCCCAAGAAGGTTGTGAAAAACAGCCTAATAGCAAACATTTGCCACAGTCATACCAGGGACTGAGGAGTGTTCAATAGTGGATCCTATGTACAGCCCTGAGCAGCCTACAGTAGCCTGGAGTCACAGAGGGTGCCATTGCCACGCCCAGGCCGAGGGTACAAAGGGAAAGGGTGGTTACTGGAACCCAGAGAGGGTTGTGTATCAAGGGGCTGCTGGACAGCCTTGGCTTCCAGAGCAAACAGGGCCAATGTGGAGAACAGGACATGGAAGGAAGTAGGAAAATAAATACTTCAACCCACTTTCCTCCCACCCTTCCATTCCCCTCTCCTCTGCCTCTCCCTGGTGGAACCTAAATGGAAGACAGAAAACTAGGGTAGCCTGTGATACAGAGATTAGCCAGAAGAAGCAATTGTCTTATTTAAGTTTAAATCTAGGCAAGCTGTTTCTTATTAGCATGATTAAAGCTCCTCTCTTTAATATTCAACAGCTTAACTAACCTTTGGGTTAATTACAAAGGAATGTAACTCTTAACAATAAAACTTTTGATGACCGCAAGCCTTATGAAACATTTGTTATAAACATACTCATTCACTGAAATAAAAAAAATGTTCATCAGAAGTTAAATTTACACTTAACTTATAAATGTGCTCACCACCAACAACAACCTTATAATCAATCCAGCCCTCTGTGAATGAACTCATCCTTCTTTTAGTCATGAATTCATTATGGGGATTTTCTTTTAAGCACAAAGCATTTTGGCTGGCTTCCTCTTGTAGCTGCAGAAAGAAAAACTAACCTCACCTCTGACAAATTTATCTAAACTTAACACAAAGTTACTTTGCTTGTTCATACAAGATAATTCTTTTATGCTCTGTTTGAAGAACCCTTGTCCTTTGGTATTTATATAAGTCATGGTTACACTTTTTGATCCATGAAACATGAAGAGAAATTCTCAATTCTCAATATTTTAGACACTAAATGTTCTTTTACTTAAAACCCAAAGTCACTCAAATAAAGGAGACTCCACATCTTTGCAGAATATTCAAAGCAAGAACTTCGGATTGGGGAATAACAAAATCTTTATATGTCTGTCTCTTCAAAACTACTCTGCCTATAGGAAATGTCAATGAAGGAATGAAGTACCGATCCAAAGATGCAAGGCTTACCCATTGTGACATAAATTAGCCCTGTGACATCAGGACTCTGGAAAATTAACTCCTTAATAGGTAATCACCTAGGACAGTAATGTAGGACTACATTAATGTGTATTTGCCTAAGCAGCCACAACAAACAACACTAACAAATTTTATTAGACGGAAGCGTTTGTTTTTGTGCTTTTATTTTTTTAAATGCAAATTCTCTGCAGGCTTTTAATGTATACCTATGTGCAACAAATAAGAGTTTGTTCCCTTCCTAAGCAGGCAGCTATGGCTCAGTTCTGGCACCTTTTCTATAGAACCCCTCTGTACTTGTTGATCCCATTCTCTCCAAGGTCATCTTCTGAGAAGGAAAATAGGGGGGCAACTTTGGGGGCTTATAGCCTAGTTCAGTACTTAGTTAAACAGTAATCTTACAAGCCCTATTCTAACTGACTCGGGCGGATCTACAAAGCCCACTCCGAGGGGCCCACACAAGAAGCTAACTGACTTGGGCGGAGCTACAAAACTCACCCCGAGGGGCCTGCCACAAGAAAAAATATATATCAAAACCTCCCCACATTGGCAGTTCAGGCTTTGGATCAAAGTCTCCTGGACTAGCAGTGCTGCGTAATAAAGGTTTTACTTTCCTGATTCCTCTGGGTGCTGGCTGTTATAGATCATTCGCCCTAACGCTTGTAGATCCAAGTCCTATACTCTGGGGTTCTTAGAAGGGACCTGGTGGTGCTGGTGTTTTTATCAGTGCATTTGCTCAAGGTCAGATGCTACTGAATAATGAGTTTTCTTCCTCCAACCTCATCTTTACCTGATTTGACCCTTTCTAGGTAACTGATATTAAATACCATATATGCATCCTTCACCCTTTCCCCCATGATCATAGAATTAAACATACACAGACAGATATACACACTCATGTAGGATTGGGGGACTGTTTTACACAAACGATTTTCATATTATAGTCTAAGCACTTCATTCTTATACATGGAAATCTCACCCCGAAAGTTGACATAGATCTAACTCATTCCTTGGTCACACACATATTCGAAGTTTTAATCTTAAATTCTACCTCATCTAGTAATATTGACACTTTCTTCTTTTTTTACTTGCCTTTGTTTGCCTTGTCCATCCTTCTTTTTCCAAATGCTATCAATTTAAGAGTATTTCATTAAACTTAATGTATCTTTTTTTTAAACTCAGGTTTTCATTTCTATCTTTCAATAGGAGAATTCGACCAAGTCATATTTAATGTAAGAATTTATATACTTTCATTCCTTACTCTATTTACTCATTTATTTTTACTGTGGTATTGCTTACTCATTTTTTTTTTTGCTTTTGCTCTTAGATATTCCCTCTTTTCCTGTATTAATTTTTCCACTCTACCAGTACATACTTTCTCTTTTCTCAAATAGTCTATTGTGAAAAATAACTTTTTAGGAAGATTACCTTATATTCATTTAAGGGAAAATAAAATAAATTTCATTTCATGAGTTCCACAGCAAAAGGACTCTCAATATCAATTATGAAAAGATTTGAATGTGTTCTCACAAATTTAGGGAGCCTTTGGGAACAATGGATATTCTCATAATCTTACATATGGTGATTATTTTATAGATTCATATGTGAAACTCATGAAATCAGTCATGTCAAATATATGCAGTTTACTATACTTCAATTATACCTTAATAAGCCTGTAAAAGCAATTAACAGTACAATCCATTTAATATTTCAACAAAATTAGCAGCAGATAAGAAATATTTCAACAAAAATTAAAATGTATTCTTAATTTCCAATGGGATGAGAATACATTTTTATTAGATTTCTGAATTCACTGGTAAACATTGAGTGAATAAAATATTTCATAGCATTATCTCTGTTACATACTGAGTTTCTCTGGTGCATACTGAGTGTCATGAACTCTTCTAGAGGTGGGGGACACAATAATACATTTTTAAAAGACAAAAATGCTGACCCTTATTGAACTTGCTCTTTCGATTTTCTCATCTCCCTTTCATTCTTCTACCCACTGAACTCTGCTTCCACTCCTGGCTGCTCTAGCAAAGACTGGGAAAGAACTGTAATTGCCAAACCAATACCAACTCAGCAACCTGTAATACCTAACACTGTCTTCAATGTCTTCTTGATTGTGTAATGCGACATTATCAGTTAAGATGAATTCCATTGCAAGCATTGGAAAACTCAACTAAAATTGGTCGAAACAATAACAATATATAAATATAAGTGAACATTTCAGTAAGGCAGGTTTTAGCGCCAATTTGTTTACTCAACTGAGTCAAGAACTTGGTTGCTTTCCTTCTATTCTGATTCTCTGGGGTCAGTTTCATCCTAGGCTAGGCTGTAACAGTTTATTAAGGAGAAAACCACAGGCCCCAAATGACGTCATTTGTGCTGAAATCCCATGATACAAAACCTAGATTGCATACCTGATCTAATTGCATTTCAACCTCTCCAAGAAACAAATCCAAGTCAACCAGTCTGGAATGTCCTCGTCAAACACGAATAAGGTACCCTGTCACGTGAACTCTTTTCATCCCCCATACAAAGAGGAGGCAGTCTGCATGACAAAAAAAAAAATTTCCCTTTTCTTCCTCCCAAGAAAAGATGTCCCTGTCCAAAATTAATCCTTTTTTGTTTTTAGTTTTTGTCAGTAGCTCCCGTGCCCCACCCTTCTTCCTAAAAACAAAACAAAACAAAAAATCCTACCATTTGTACAACTCCTCAGAGGGTCCTTCACTTTGCTAGATGAAATGCTGCCTGATTAATGAACTATTTAACAAAACCAATCAGATCTCACATTTACTGTTAAATTTTCCTTTTTAAATAATTCCAAGTTTCACATTAATACACCATATGTCTCAGAATGACAAGGTCTTTCAGGAGCTTTTGCCCGGAAACCGCCTACAAATTCCCATCATGTATAATTAAATTGAACTGGGTCTTTGCCCCTTCCTGAACTGATCCCTCTCACCCTGGAAATGTTATGTCACAGAGTCTACAGGAGCTGAACCGGGCTGTTGAGGACAGGACATTGTGGTCATCACTCATTTACAAGGTGACCAGGAGTCAGAGCTGACTCAACGGCATGTAACACGCACCTTACATGTGAATAATTCTAATCAGCCAAACATTTTAGACTGGCTCTGGAGCATTAGGGCATACACAGTTCAGTGAAAATGTTGTGACTCAAATGAAGCATGTTACATTGGTAATGTGGATTGGCTTCATGTGCGGCAGTACAGCTCTGCATAGGCACTAAATTAATCCCCCAATTCACAAGAGGACAGCAGATATCTTTCTGCCCCATTTAACAAACACAACTTTTTCTCGTATCCTGGAGATCGAGCTCTTGTTTCACTTGCTTATGCCTATCAATCACTCGAGAAGACCTCTGCAATTGCACTTTCTTCATAAAAACATAAGTCCTGGCAGCAGCAGCTGACACTCATCTAAAAGCTCCATCCTAAATTACCTTTGTCAGACTGTACAGAAAGTAAAAGGCACACTTCAGTTTCATTTGATTAAATCGGGGAATGTACCAACTAGCCAAAGAATGGCAAGTCTTTTCCATTTACATGCACCATTAACTGCCCTTCAATGAAAAAATAAATTTCAGTTCAACTCTTTACCTCTGCTCCTCTAATTGCTACTTACAAATTCTTTTCTCTCAATCATGCTATCGCTTATAAATCAGAAACCAAAAGCATTCGTGGCTGAGTCCCCTGGCTCTAATTTAACATGATAGGCCGCTATGCCACTACTAATGCCAAAGGCAAATACTATCTCAAGTTACCAGAGGAACCAGGGCATGAAAAGGTGAAAGCCCTCCCTTACACAAGGTGGGTGGGACTTCTGTGGAGCCCTATACACCACTAGCATCATGGGGCATGTCCTTTTGGTAAAATTCCTCAGAGTCATACCATCCCTAATCCCAGAGACATATTGGTCCACCCTGAATCTCATGAAATTTAACACGTCATTGGTCTATACCTCCAAAAGAGCAAAATTACTGGATAGTCGTTCACATTACAAGTAGATTCTTCATTATACATTCACTTTCAAAAAACATAGCTTATGACAAAATATTAAAAGACCGCCTTGGAGCCTGGCCAGGTGGCTCAGGTGGTTGCAGCATCATCCCCTATATCAAAAGGTTGCAGGTTTGATTCCCGGTCAGGTTCCATACCTAGATTGCAGATTTGATTTCTGGTCAGGGCTTGAAACTAACGGATGTTTCTTTCTCACGTCAATGTTTTTTTTTTTTTCTCTCTCTCTCTCCTCTCTCTAAAATCAATAAACAAAACCTCAGGTGAGGATTTTAAAAAGTTTAAAGACCAACTTGGAAAAGAGATGAATTGAGGGTTCTCACTACCATTAAAATAGTGTATTTTGTTTTACAAAAAGCTCACTTATCTCAAGGTATTATAAAATGTATAGCATCCTTTTACCTTCCAATCTTTATGTATTCATAGAAGAAAGATAATTTCAAGGTTGGAGAATTGCATCACATTATTAAAAACTGATCAGAAATTAAAACCAGATATCTCTATAGCTATCAATCGATGGAATAAGTTATCCTTTTCTGAAACATTAATTCTCACAGTGCTTCAGGTAAGGTTTGTTTCTAGTCATGTAACACTATTCCAGCACATTCATCCACACCTATGCCCCCTAAACACAAGGAAGGAGCTCCCTCACTCTTCTCTCCCTGTCCCACCCCAAATATTTCTTTCTAAGCCCATTTGCTGATATCTTGTGTGTGCTGCTTTGGCCCCATGCAAATAGAAAGGACTGGATTTCCACCATAAGAAAAATATTTCTTTAGAGAAGACCAAGAAAATGCCAGGCACACTACTAACATGATAATATATAGTTATTTTGTAGAAAAGTCAACCTAATTATATGTATAGAATTCTATGACATCATTCATTTATTTCCCCACAAAGGTTTCTCCATTTTATTCAGAAAATGATTTAAAGAACTGAAGTATTCTCATTTGTAATGGTTCTATAAAAAAGTCAAAATTGGGACACAAATGTATTGCTGGTTACCAGAGTAGATAAATTTTTGCCACACATGTTGATTTCATTGGGATTCAAATTATTGCTAACAGTCTTGGGTTCATTAAATCCAAAACATATTTTATAAAATATTTTGGCCCTTCAATTTTAAAACCATGTGTGCTTAATGAAAATTTTAATTCAGGAGAGTTTGATTCCCTTTGAACTTGACTTAAGTGAACTTCTTGATGTTGACCAAGAAGGTCAGCTAAATCTACAGAAAAATGTTAGTGAGATGATTGGCTCCTCCACACCATTCTAGGAGGTAAATGTCTACCACACCTCATGCCTTTCCCAAGGTCACATACACACATTCTATTTATCATCTCTGAAGCAGTTTAGAAAAGACTGTTTCAGGTTTCATCATTTCAAAGAGCAATCATCCTAGACCAGACAGAAGAAGGAAATGACATCTATGTGTGTCAGGATTAAGGCCAGATAGTCTGGTAGTGTGGGTACTATGTAGATAGTCATAGAGTTTATGTACTAAACACTGTACCAGCAAACAATCAATCAATCAAGACAAAAAGCACAAGATGTGAGAATGCTTGCAGTAATATTTTGTATTGTATTATGACTCAAAAATTCACTGCTCCTCATGGGAAGACTATATATCAGTGGTTCTCAACCTTCCTAATGCCACGACCCTTTAATACAGTTCCTCATGCTGTGGTGACCCCCAACCATAAAACTATTTTCGTTGCTACTTCATAACTGTAATTATGCTACTGTTATGAATCGTAATGTAAAAATCTGATATGCAGGATGTATTTTCATTGTTACAAATTGAACATAATTAAGGCATAGTGATTAATCACAAAATAATATGTAATTATATATGTGTTTTCCGATGGTCTTAGGTGACCCCTGTGAAAGGGTCGTTCGACCCCCAAAGGGGTCTCGACCCACAGGTTGAGAACCGCTGCTATATATCCTTATTCTGTCGGCAACGGTTTAGCCACATGACTTGGTATGGACAATGAAATGTGAACAGAAGATGACACATGTCACTTCTCAGCAGAAGCTTTCAGATCCAGCACACGAATCACCATGTTTCCATTTTCCCTCTATTAGGAGCCCAGCAAATGCCCTTGAGAGGAGCTTCTCCAGCATCTCAGGTCCACGGCTGAAGACAACGTGTGGCAAAGCTCCAGCCAGCACATGGTGATCATGTAAATATGAATGAGAAATCCCTTAATGGTTTAAAGCACCTATGTTCAGAAGGTCATTATTGCACGTTAACATCATCTCCCCCAACAGACACAAACAATGTAACAGTAATTAAGAAAACGAACTGCTTAGCCTCAAATCACAAGTCCACCACTGTTATTTATGTTATTGAAATTTCGTTCCAGAAAATCTGACCTTTAAGCCAAAGTGAATGTACAACAAATTAAATTTGGTCCTTTGAATACTCTCACTGGCTATATAGAAAAACAAGTAGGACAATTTATGATTGGTTTACATTAAACGAAATAGATTACAAAGCTCATAGATCTCAAAAGTTTTTCCAGGACCTAGCCATGTTTTAAATGTCAAACCATAAGTGACTTTGGTGCCCTAATTCCTTCCAATAACACCTATATAGTATTTGTTCAATATTTAAATTATATACCTACTTCTTTCTCCCTTGCCATTACTGGAATAATATAACATTAAGATTTCTTTGTTTTATCTTCTACATATTTTGGAAATCCATACTCAGAAAATAATGGCATGTGGTTTTCTGGTATGTCAGTTTTGCATAGTTTATAATTCATACCTTACCAGTATTTACAACACTTATAAGTGTTGATAAGAAAATACAAAGCAGTTGTTCAGGTAATTACACCCTACATGCTTTCAAAAATGACTTGGAGTTGCTTACAGATACCACAACATAGCCAAACACAAATTGAGAAATGAGCTCAATGGAGAAAAAACACATTATAATGTACCTGCTGTAATTACTATTCTTGAAAAAATTCTTATCATTCCCTATATTTTTTTTTCACCAAATAGTCAATAGCATAAAATGATGGAAATGGGCACCATGAAAATGAAAACATATTCTTATTTTTTTTAGAAGAATGGCAAATTCTACCACATTAGGAAGAAATGAAGCTACAAGTTTTCCTTTCCTCACACACACTGTTTTAATAAACAGACACCATGACATTTCAATCAGTAATAATTCAAGAAAGAATTACTATTGCTAATGTCTCTTCACAAATTAGTGCTTTGTTAAAGGATTAAATAAAACCAACTACAGTTTTAAATTTCTTTTTTTTTTAATTCAAAGACCTTTGCCTTCCCTTCAGTTTGTCCCCAAAGGCCATATTCACCTATCCCTAGATTGGCAGCAGGTCACAATGAAAAGAGTACTGGTGTAGAAATCAAACACTTGTCCTGAACTGGCAGCGTCTATTGCTGGTCCTTTAGGTTTAAAGGAAAGGGTGAAGGGACAGAATGGAACTGATAGCTGTGTCCCTAATGAAAGGACAGAACGGAACTGATAGTGAAAGGACAGAATGGAACTGATAGCTGTGTTCCTAACTGCTCTCCCAGGAAAGCCACAGAATGTATCAGTTACTCAGCCTGCCCTTATCTCAGCCAATGGGAAAGCAAGGGAACTAGCCCCCGGCCCTCACTCAGCCAACTGGAATTGGCCAAGTGCCTCCACCCCCCTCCCCAAGCCCTATAAATTCTTTGTTCTCTTGGGACTCAGGGCTCTCTAGCATCCTACGCTGCGCTGGTAAAGGAGGCAGAGGGACCAAGCCCGGACTTGAATAAAGACTCTTTGCTTTTGCATCAGACTCGATCGACTCCCTAGTGGTCTATCTTGGGGGATTTTGAAATCTGGGCATAACAAGGGTATTCCCCTTATTTGGACTTAGTTTCCTGCAGAGGTTGAATGAAGATGGGCCTTTATAATCATAAAATCACATAATTCTCAGAAGCTTTTTGCATGTTACCTGTACATGTTGGACAATGTGATATTAACACCTCCAAAGTTATAAACATACACATCAGATCCATATATAGAAAATAAATTCTCGCTCATCTACATCATTCATACAATCACCCAGCTTTGTATGCTTTCTAGAAAGAGAAAACAGTTCATACTTAAAGCAATTAATACCTTCATAATTAGAACATCCTTAACAGCATGTAAACTCTCATCCCTTTCTGTCTACAGAGTAAACATAAATTTGATGGTACATCCTACCCTTGCAACTTACTCCAATTTCTGGCTGCATATTTTTACTAATTAGGTCACAAATATAAGTGAAATAGTCACTGCCAACATTTTCTTCTCGAAATACAATTCCCCAAATATAGCTCCTTCAGTCTCTGGTACACAAACTTATCTAGCTGTCTTCTGGGATTCCCACTTGTCCATCCCAGTGCCAAGAAGTCAAGGCTTGCTTTTGCCTTCAGGGTGACTAGCATCTAAGAGGTATGCATAATCTATTTAGTTACCATTAGAACCATATACTGCGCATGCTTGGAGACACCACTGGTGTCACAAAAGTTCCTAAAGTCATATACCTCCCCACTTGTCCATCCCAGTGCCAAGAAGTCAAGGCTTGCTTTTGCCTTCAGGGTGACTAGCATCTAAGAGGTATGCATAATCTATTTAGTTACCATTAGAACCATATACTGCGCATGCTTGGAGACACCACTGGTGTCACAAAAGTTCCAAAAGTCATATTCCTCCCCTCCCTCCCCCGCCCCCCCCCCTCCAAAAAAAAATCCAGACAAGGTAACACAGGAGAGCTGATCCCAGGACTTCCAGGGGACAGGGTGAGGCAGTCCAGGCTGAAGCAAGCTCTCCTTTTGGAGGAAAGCTTCCCTTGGGTAGCCTCACAGGTCTCCCATAGACTGAAAGCAAGCAGGAGCTTACCAATAAAGATCATCTACCGCAGAAAAACAAGCTACAATGTGTGAGAATCAGCACACAAGAAACAAAGATTTAAACTGAAAGAATTACAGTCAGACTTGGACATAATAAAAATAGCTATTTGTGAAATTTGCATAAGTGCCATTGCAATAAGTATACAGCAAAACTATGAGAAGTAGCTAGAACTGAAAAAATGTAAATTTACAAAAATAATTGACATTGTATACATTGAAATGTAAAGGCTCAATAAATGTCAATAAATAAATTAGAGAAAGAATAATAAATTAAAGAAAAAATAGAGGTCAGGGAATGGGGCTGAAGGTTCCCACCCCTCTCTAATCATTCTTTGGTTTGCTTTGGCAACTAGTCCCCATAGGGCCAGGCCAACTGACATCTCATTAGCATACAAAAGGCACTCTATCAGTCTTGAGATTCTAAGGCTTTTAGGAACTGTGTGCCAGCAACTGGGCACAAAGACCAGCAATTTATTTTTTATTATATCACATGTCTTTTAAGTCTAATGTAGTTTTTTCATGGATGGTGTTAGTCCATTTATGCTTTTTGTGATTATGTGTTTATGCATGGCATTGATTCACATCTTGAAACAAAAACCTTTACTCATTTTTATACTAAACAAACAATAGTAAGTTGTTTTCATTGCATTAACTGACTGACTGAACAAAAACTACATTTTATTTTGTATACTTGACAAATTGAATCCAATTTTTCCAGAAAGCTTGTTTTTAAAATACATTTTATTGATTTTTTTTTTTATAGAGAGGAAGGGAAAGGGCAAGGGATAGAGTGTTTGAAACATCGACGAGAGGAACATCCATCAGCTGCCTCCTGCACATCCCCCACTGGGGATGTGCCCGCAACCAAGGTACATGCCCTTGACCAGAATGGAACCTGGGGCCCTTCAGTCCGCAGGCCAAAGCTCTATCCACTGACCCAAACCGGTTAGGGCCAGAAAGTTTGTTTTTAACACGTTAAGCGCCATGTCAGTCACCAGTGACTGACACTATACTTTCCCTCCGGACCTCGTCAGTCACTGGTGCCACCAGCATATCGGTGAAATCAGATATCGCGGGCTAAACGGAAAGGAAGACAAAACAGGCTTGGTGCTTAATGTGTTAAAGAACAATTTATTGATTTTTTTTTTGAGAGAGAGAGAGAGGAAGAGAGAAGAATAGGGAAATATCAATGTGAGAGCGTACCATTGATAGGTTGCCTCCTGCACACCCCATACTGGGGGGATCAAGCCCACAACCCAGGCATATACCTTGACCAGGAATAGAACTGGCAACCTTTTGTTGCCCAGGATGAACCCAATCAAGTGAGCCACACAGGCCAGGACCAGAAAGTTATTTTTAATGTGATTAAACTGAAAGATTTTATCCCAGAAATATAGGATCTACAATAGTTCTAATAGTTCTTATTTCTTTGAAGTCAAAAGCAGTAATTCTGCAAATATAAAGGTGAATCAAAGAGTCACAGCATCTAAAAAGGACCTACCATGGTAGACAGAATAGTGAACCCCCAATATGTCTGTGCCCAGGTTCCCAAAACCTGTGAATGTTACTTTATGTAGCAAAAGGGGTTTTACAAAAGGGGCTTTGCAGATGTGATTGAGGTTATGGATTTTTAGATAAGATTATTTGGGATTATCAAGGTGAGCCTAATCTACTCATATAAGCTCTTAAAATTATTCAACCCCTCCCAACTGTGTTGAGAGACTTGATGACAAATAAAGAGGCAGGAGAACGAAGGCAGGGGGGGAAAAATAGAGCCTCCTGCCATTGCTGGCTTTGAAGACAAAATGGCCTACAAACTAATGAATGCAGGTGAGCTCTAGATACTGAGAACTACCACCAGTGGATAGACAGCAAAGAAATGGGGATCTCAGTTCTGCAGCTGCAAGGAAATGAATTCTCTGAACAAGTCGAATGAGTGAGGAAACAAGAGTCTTGGCTGGAGCCTCCATAAAGGAAAAAGCTTCGTGGACACTTTAATTTCAACCCAGTGAGACCTAGAATAGACTTATGACCTAGAGAAATAAACAATAATGTGTTGATAATGTGTTTAAACCACTGATTCTGTGGCAATTTATAATTACAGCAATAGAAAATGTAAGACCTTAGGATAGAGCAACAACTTGCTTAAAGTCACACAACTTTTAGGTATAACTTTGGGGCTAGAACAATGGTGCCATCTTCTATCAATTTACTCTTAGTGAAACTGGAATGTACCTATATTTTCCTGGTAGTAAATATTGAACTGCTTCCTAATGGACATTTAGCAAATTATCAGATGCTCTGAAAGATACCAATAATAATGGCGGTATTAAATTAATTTCAATTTGTTTTCAAGGAAAATAAATTTTTTATTTTGGCTTGGAGAGATGAAAAGAATTTCCACATTTTTAGAAGTTTTGTTTCACACATGTCACTTAGGAAATGTTCATTTTATTGGCAACAGAACAGATAGAGATCAGGGTGAGGCAAATCAAAACCACAATGAAATATCAACTCACAGCTGTCAGAATGGCCATAGTAAAAAGGATAACAAATAAATATTGGCAAAGATATGGAGAAAAGGAAACCCTGATACACTCTTGGTGGGGTTGTAAATTAGAAACACTATTTAACTTCTCAAAAATTAAAAATAGAACTATCACATGACCCAGAAATTCCACTTTGGGTATTTATCCAAAGAAAATGAAAACAATAATTTGAAAAGATATATGCTCCTCTGTGTTAACTGCAGCATTGCTCATAATAGCTAAGATATGGAAGGTAACTAGGTCCATTGATAGATGAATGGATAAAGAAGATGCAGTATATACATACAAGAATATATTGCTTGGCCATAAAAAAAAAAAATGAAATCTTGCCATTTGTGACAATATGGATGGACCTAGAGAGTAATATGCTAAGTGAAATACATCAGAGAAAGACAAATACCATATTCATTTATATGTGGAATCTAAAAATCATAAAGAAAACAGAAACAAACTCATAGATACAGAGAACAAACTGATGGTTCCCAGAGGTGAGAGGCCTGGAGGGATGGGCAGAAAAAGGGAAGGGGATTAAGAAGTACAAATGTCTAATGATAAAACAAGTCTTGGGGATGGACTATACAGCATAAGGAATACAGTCATTGCCGGAGTCCATTCATTGTCTTCACTAGCTGAGTTTAGACAGAGACCCCCCAAAAGCTAGTAGTCATTGAAAGTCCTAGTAAAGGTCAGGGCTTGAAAGTCCTAACAAAAAAAAAGATTGGAGCAGACTGAGCATGGGTGGAAGTCCTTCGGGACTTCCCTCCTGGTCCCCCAATATTGCAAAATTATCTCGTGTCTTTTTCTCTCATTTGCTGTGTGGCTCCTCTTTCAGATACCGAACCCTACTCCACACAGAACGTGGAGGGAGTGTTACTCAACAGTCATTAATATTATAATTACTATGTACAGTGACAAGTGGTTACTGGACTTACTGATCACTTTGTAAGGTATATAAATGTTGACTCACTATGTTGTATACCTGAAACTAATAAAATACTGTATGCCAACTATAGTCCTTTGAACAAGCTTTTTGCTGCAGTTGTTAGTATTTTGAGAGCAGCAAGTCAGGTTCCCTAGAGAGTTCAGGCTGGAACTCTACATAAAGTATTGCTTTAGTAGTTTAATGAAATACGTATTTTAAATATTATGAGAATTCAAAAAATATATAAAGGGGATTATTTTGTTTTCAAAACCAAGAGATTGTATAATCTTTAAATAGCCCATATAGGACTTATTAACATTGAAAAGCCAGCAAACTGTAACGAAAATGAACTTGGACTTGGAAGCAAATGATTTCTCATTTTGTAGCCTTGAGGAAAAAAATCCCTCATCCGTGAACAAGTGAGGGGGCAAATCTGTTCCTGCCTGAATACCATGTTATTTTAAGAACCAAATGGCATAGCGATGTGTAAAGAGATCACAGAAGGTATTCTGGACAAGGAGCCAGAAGAACTGTTACTTTTCAATCTGCCATGTGACATTGTAAAATAAGCCATTTTATTCCTTAAAACTTGAGTTCTACCATCTGTGAAGTAGAAATACTATAACATCCCCTTTGAACTTTATAAGATACCATCTTTGAAAGAATTTTCAAATAAGAAAACTATATATAATTGAGGCTTTTTTGGTACATAAAAGGGATAGCCCACTCTCAAGAAGCCATGTCCAAAGAAATCTAAGTACTTTCTGAGTAAATGATGTGATAATGTATTGTGGATGGAATTGTTCTCCCAGATATATTAAGTAGTACTATCCCTAGACTCCTATGTAAAGCCACAAGTTTGGATAAACTTCCAAAGGTGCTTAAACTTTAGAAGAAATATACTCTTTGAAATATTACCATATGCATGAGATTAACATACGGGAGACCTATTATCAAGCCAAAAAAGAAAGGCATTGCACAGAAACTTTCTGGAAGTCAGGAGATGAACACTGTGACATGGAGAGGACTTCCACATGTTACTTCATGAAAAGTGACTCTCTCCCATGTTTTCGATTGGGGGCAGAGCTGGCTGGAGGGAGTGGTCGCAGGCCAATTGGGGTGGTAGGGGCCCTTAGGGGTGGAGCCAGCTGGGGGTAGGGGCCACAGGCAGTTGGCCGGCCAGCCCTGCCTGATTGGGGTAGTGAGGGCCCATTGGGTGCAGGGCTGGCCTGGGGCCCCGCCCTCTATTGGGGTAGGGAGAGGCAATCAGGGGTGGGGCCAACTGCGAGGAGGGGGCTGCAGTTTGATGGGGGGGTGGG
>NW_006283769.1:4055-9185 GCF_000327345.1 Myotis davidii | reverse complement strand
GAGGGGCTGCAGGCTGATTGGGGTGGGGCGGGCCAATTGGGGCGGGGCCAGCTGGAGAGAAGGAGGGGGGTTGGCCAGCTGCTCCACCCTCCATTGGGGTGGGAGAGGCCAATCAGGGGTGGGGCCAGCTGGGGGGAGGAGCCACAGGAAGTTGGCAGGTCAGCCCCATCCCCTGATCCAGCAGGTATGCTGGCCGTAGTGGGCATCCTTACTGCATTCCAGTGGCTGGCTTTTTATATATATATATAGATAGATAAAGTCATAGCAATAGCTAATTCATACTCCTTCAGAATAAAGCCAAGTGAGATTTAGAGAAATTAAGTGACTTTTCAATAACTTTTAATGTAGATGATGTATTTTGATTGCCCGAGATTTTTCTCCACTTAATTGGTAGGGTTCCTGTGAGAACTTCTAAGTCTTACATGAATCCATACTCCTGGCTACAGTAGATTGGTCCAAGAGTGGAAACAAGACTCAAATGGAGCCAACAGCAGCAGCCCACATTCACAGTGGTCACAACTGATCCGTCTGAGAGTAGACATCTGATTCAATCTAAGCCAAGGGATCCCTTCTCAAAACTCTTGCCACTTCAGCCAAAAAAGTTCCTCTCTGATGACAGAGCTTTAATATGTTTAACGGAGCTTTTGGCATCTATGACTTCTGTACAAATGAGGACTGTTATTCTGAGCCAGAAATAAAGAATGAATTAAATAAAATAAAAAATAGAAGATGAGAGTCCCTGTCCGTTTATTCATGAGATCCAGGTTCTTCACAATCCCATCTTTGGGTTCTATGGGGTATACCAGTACCTTTATAATTAACTCTGTTTGGCCTGGAGCTGATGTGTAAAGTTTTTATAACTTGGAGCTAAAAAAGTCTAAATGGAATTTTCATATACTAAATTTGGTGCCCTTTACATGAGACAGACCACTAATAATCACCACTTTTCTCCAAACACTTCCCTTTTTGCCATTTTTATGTATTTAATTGCTGTTGCTAAGTAGAAAAGAGCTGTAAAGGGTGGAATTCAAATTTTATGCATGCACTGAAAGAGTTACAGCATATAAGAAAGAAATGACACAAAAGAGGGACAGACCCATGTCCTAAATTGAAATGCTTCAATTCATCCAGTACCCACTACAATTCAACTTTTGAAAATTGAATTCTTTAAACATGCTCTGGTCCGTATAATCTCAGCCCATTCCACATGTTTTGTTTTTTGTTTTTGTTTATGTTGATGCTGCTTAGAACTCCCAACTCCCAGTCTATAACCTTGATAAATGTTCACCTAGCTAAGTGCTGCTCTGCAGGTCTTGGCACAGAGATGCTTTATTGCAAGAAGCCTTCTCTAATCTCCAAGTCTGGGTTCTGTTCATGTCCTCCATGCTCTATAAGCACTTATATTAAACCCATCATAACCCTTATCTCTGTGCAGTGAAATTGCCTGATAAAAAGTCTACCAATATAATGTAATCCCAAGAAGGCAATAACTATCCTGCTCAATCCTGTATCTCCTCAGTATCTTGTGTTTAATGCACAGAAGATACTCAACAAATATTCATAATAGTCACTCTGTGAATAAACTGCTTTGAGGATTTTTATAAACTTCATATCACCCCAAACAGATCACTGATGAGGTATCTCACTGATGAAAGCATTGCGTTCTCACTTGTGTTGGGTTGGATATTAGATTGAAATGTCTGAAATCCTCTACTGAAGTCCCATAAGAAAAATACCAAAGGCAAATTTAAATGGGCACTGAAATAGGAACTGTTTTGAAAGCATATTTAGATAAGTTTATTTACATTGAAAATGGAGAATAATAACTTATCTATATTCCACCAATATTATCCCCTAGAAAAGTAATTTGCAACAGGTTAAAATGGAAAATTATGACTGTCATCTAACTAGGCAACTGACTTCTAGATCTTGGCAATACCATTGTACACTATGTATTCTCAAAACCCAAAATGTTTTGCTTCATGTGAGCGGATATAACTAAGTAACCAAATCTCTCAGAATATATTAGAAATGACAGCGATTAAACAAAAAATAACTCACTTAAAGAAATATGTATGTTACTCAGATTCCAGCCGCAATTTAAATGGTATGAAGCAAATAATCCTCTCACTGGGTGACATCAATCTGACATAAACAATAGCACCAGTAGAGAAACATACCTAATGTACTCATGTTACAAGGACTTAAAGAGAGGCAGAGAGAAAGCCCAATGTTTTAGTTTCTATCAACCGTTTGATACAGTGTTTTCACCCTATTGCTGATTTTGGCCCTTATGAACACTCTACTGTTTTTCTTAGGATTTCTAGAAATAACACATTTCAAATTACAAGGGCATTGGGCATTCTAGGCCAGAAGGATGGCAGTGCCTTGTCACATGGTATGTTTCTGATAAATACTTGTTGAATAAATGGATTAACTAATCAATCAGTTCATTGCTTGGCTATACACTGAACTTATTTCTTTATGTTTCATATGTTCTTAAATTTTTTAATTAACAACAAAAAATACAAAATATGAGCAGTGTATGAAAGCAAAGCAGTCCTATTTATAAGCAGAATGGCCAGCTTGTAGTAAGTCTTGAGTTTAGCTCATAACTCTCCCAAAATATGCCTGATACTAATATATCTGTCATTAGAATCACTCTGAACTTGAAGAGCACCAAGTCAAATGCATGGATCCAGTATTTGAACATGAATATACTTACAGCCCTTAACATGAATATGAATGAATTTATGTATTTCCTTAGAAAAGACCAAGAAGGAAACAGAAAAAGGACAAAAATTTTATTTAGAACAACTATGAAACCATTAATTCAGCATAGGATTAAATAGTCATATTAATATTATGCCAAATATATTTAATAACCTAAATAAAATGGACAATTTTCTACAAAGAGTACTTAGTGTAGCGCCCTCAAGAAGAAATAGAAAAAAATAGTCCTTAAGCCATTAAAGAAATTATATTACCTGGTAATATCATTACTGCCCAGGTAATCCAAAGCATCTCAAGACTATATATTATAGCCTGGCAGGTGTGGCTCAGTTATTGAGTGTTGTCTCATGCATCAGGAGGTGACACGATGGAGCCACAATTGGAGGTGGTGAGGGGAGAGGCCCTCCAAAAGAACCATCCCAATGACACCCGGAGGATCGACGAGGCGCTCAGGAGTGCTCATGGGGGGCAGCCTCAAGAGCCCTGGGCGCCTCTGTCTTGGCAAAAGGACAGAAGTGGGAGGAGAAGAGCAGGGCCTGGGCCCTGGAGGTGGCGGCGGGGGCGCACGACGCTGAGCTGCAGGCGGACCGAGCCACCCACGGCCCGAGGCTCCACCAGGACCTTGCAGTGCCGGCCCAGAATAACAGGGAGCTTCGGGCCAACAGGATCCGGTTCCGCCACCAGAGACCACCAGAACAAGAGCAGCAGTGGCAACATAACTTTATAGTTGAAGGTAAACAACTAATACCGCCCCGTCCTCCTTTACAACCTCGTCCACCACCACCTCAACCTCCCGCCCAACCTCAACCTCCCGTCCAACCTCGACCTCCCACCCAACTTGAACCTTCCGTCCAACCTCGACCTCCCACATGCCTTCAACCTATACCGCCACGACCACCGCCACACCTTCGACCAGTCGCAGAACCTCGACTTATACAACCTCAACCCCTGACCCAACCTGTACCTCCATCACCTCTCCGACCTATCCTACAACCCCGACCACCTGCACAACCCAGACCTGCGACCCAACCCTGACATCTCCTACAACCCCGTCGTTCGAAGACCTCAAGAACTTTAACTCCCGTCCCCACCCTCCCTCTCCCTTCCTCTCTCTGAAATCAACATGTTTTTTAAAAAGACTATATATTATAGATGAAATATACTGAATAATAAAGAGGAAACATGGAGAGCAGTAATTGCAGAAGCACTGCAAACATTTTTAGGTGTTCAATAGACTTTGATAGTTGATATTCCTAACAAAGTTTCACTATAGATTACCTATTTTCTTTAAATAAATGGACTTTCAAATTGAATTTTAAGTGTAGGCATTTTCATTTGATTCCTAGTCAGGGCACATGCCCAGGTTGAAGGCTCAATGCCCCAGATGCAGGCTCAATCCTCAATAGGGGCATGAAGAAGACAGCCACATTTATGCCATTGTTTGCTTGATTTATTTGAAATTGTTAATAAAAATTTTGATGAAATAATTTTCTTGAATGGTTTTATGGGTATATGAAATTAACTTATTTAGAGGTCTCTCTCATCCATGTTTCTGTCTCTCTCTCCCTAAAAATGAATAAAAACATATTTTTAAAATTAAAATAATAATAATAAAGAGACAAATTGTTCTAAATTTCACAAACTACCAGAGGAAGAAGGAAAAGACAAAACATGATATAACATATTTTTGAGTATAGTATAAATAACCTTAATACCAATACAATTGTATGAAAAAGAAATTTTAGGCTAAATTCACTTATGACCAAAATTAAAACAAAAAAGGTAATATGTATTGAATAAGTTGCATTAATGCAAGAAAAAGTTAACAATAGAAAATACTATTCACCACAGTAACAGACTAAAGGCTATATAGATTATCACAAAGGCAGAAAAAGAATTAAGCAAAATTCTATGCCAATTAATGGTAAAACTTTTATAAAACCAAGAAGAGACAAGAACTTCATTACTCAATAGAGGATCTACATATAATCTACAACAAAAATCACACTTAGTAGTGAAATTTTAAAACCATGCTCTTGAAATTCAAGAACAGATCATTCCTGCCAGCGTCACATTAATTCACGTAACTCTGGAGGTCTGAGACACCACAATAAGACAAAAACTAAATTTTAAAGAAATAAAGATTTTTTAAAGAAACTTAAACAATCATTACTAATATATTATGATTATTTACATAGATACCTCACGAGAACATAGGCAATGTGTGAAAATGAAGAATACAAGGTAGATATTTTAAAACATTGTTCTAAGATGTTCATTCTAGCAACAAATAGAAAATAAAATAAAAACAGCATTTTAAGGAATCAAAAGAAAATAACATAGAGATAAATTTAAGAAAAGAGCTTCCTGGAGAGTATAAATTATTTGGTCTCTTTG
>NW_006283769.1:0-3625 GCF_000327345.1 Myotis davidii | reverse complement strand
GTAAATTTTTAAGAAATAAAGATTTTTTAAAGAAACTTAAACAATCATTACTAATATATTATGATTATTTACATAGATACCTCACGAGAACATAGGCAATGTGTGAAAATGAAGAATACAAGGTAGATATTTTAAAACATTGTTCTAAGATGTTCATTCTAGCAACAAATAGAAAATAAAATAAAAACAGCATTTTAAGGAATCAAAAGAAAATAACATAGAGATAAATTTAAGAAAAGAGCTTCCTGGAGAGTATAAATTATTTGGTCTGGCACACAGACTTGGCTCTGGGAGTTTGCTACTCTCTCAGGTGATTCTAAGGTGCAGGCAAGTTTGAGAACCAAGGATTTTTTGGGTTCTGTGGTGTCCCTCCCTATCCCCACTGGGGATAGGAACACCCCTTCCCCCAGATGCTGGAAGTATTGGCAGCTGAGAGCTCTCAGGTGGTTACTTCTCTGGGCATTTCCCTAGTCCTTTAAAAGACTCTAGAACTGAATTCCCCTGGAACTGCCTGGTATTCACCTCTCTCAATTCCGTGCACCAAAGATAAGCACTAGCTTGGATTAGGTGTTTTGCATTCCCTTGTATTTCTTTAACCTTTGCCTACACGTGTTTATGTGTTCCTAATGACCTCGTTGAAATATATCACACCATATATTAAATAAACAAGAAAGAAAACGACTGCATGGTGTAGAAAGTCACTGAATCTGGCACTATGGGAGGGGAGAAGAAAGAATGAAAAAGCTAAGATCCAGCACCAGGTCCGTGAGGCCCAATGGCCAGTTGGAATTGATTTGTTCATGTTTATAAGTGTTATACTCATTAATAACATTCTAATTCATTCAGATATCAATATTGTGCATATGCTGTAGTGTACCCATTTTTCTGTTGAGTCCTTGCCTTTGAGGAGACTCCACTTTTCTAAGGAGGTGATTAGAAGATTTATGGATGCCCCAAACAATTTATAAATAAACAAGAAAGAGAACGTCTGCGTGGTGTGGAAAGTCACTGAATCTGGCTCTATAGGAGGGGACAAGAAAGAATGAGAAAGCTAAGATCCGGCACCAAGACTGTGAGGCCCAATGGCCAGTTGGAGTCCGAGTCCGGCATCACCTGGGCGCTCCTTGAGCGGCACAGGAACTCAGACCACAAGGCCCATCGATGGGGCTAAATCTAAGAGCAGCCAAGCTGCCATAGGAACTAAAGAAACTTTTTGTTTCAAAAGAACTGTTCCTACACCAACGGACAGCCACCAACGGACAGCCACCAACAGACACACACCAACGGACACACTTATGATGTCAGTTGGCTCCGCCCCAAGGCCCACTGTGAAGCCAGCTGGCTCCGCCCCAAAGCCCACTGTGATGCTAGTTGGCTCCGCCCTCCGCTGGGTCACAATGTGGGTGCACCTATAAAATGAGGCCCCCTGGCCCTGCTGTTCATTCATTGCGGTGAATGCGATTGGACTACTTTTGCGAACAATTGGAAAACCTTGTGTTGATGCATAGACATCTATCGGTGCCAGCCTGTCCGGAACTCCAACTCGGACAGGTGGCAGGTCCCTCGCACCGAGGGCCACAGCGAGGTCAGAATGTCACCTGGCACCAAGGGAGCCCTCCAGGACCCTTGGTGGGGACCTCGCTGATGGGGAGCCAGCACAGACAGCCCGCAAGGACCTGGCAGGGCGAACATCATCCTGCCCCTCCTGCGGTACGGAGCTGGCAACCCCGGCCAGCAGTGGGGAGCTGGCAACAGGGGAGGCAGGCTAGTTGGCTCCGCCCTCCGCTGGGTCACAATGGGGGTTTTCCTATAAAATGAGGCCCCCTGGCCCTGCTCTTCATTCACTGCGGTGAATGCGATTGGACTACTTTTGCGAACGATTGGATAACCTTGTGTTGGACTTGAGTGTGTGTGTGTGTGTGTGTTGAGTGTGTGTGTGACTGAGTTGTGGAGAGAGATTGTTGCTGTGTGAAGTGTGCTTGCGTGTGTGTGAAAAAGATGCATAGACATCTATCGGTGCCAGCCTGTCCGGAACTCCAACACGGACAGGTGGCAGGTCCCTCACACCGAGGGCGACAGCGAGGTCATAATGTCACCTGGCACCAAGGGAGCCCACCAGGACCCTTGGTGGGGACCTCGCTGATGGGGAGCCAGCACAGACAGCCCGCAAGGACCTGGCAGGACGAACATCATCCTGCCCCTCCTGCGGTAGGGAGCTGGCAACCCCGGCCAGCAGTGGGGAGCTGGCAACAGGGGAGGCAGGGCTGCCCCTGGGCAGAAGATTGTCATCTCAGCGGGGTGGGCAAGGGCCTGATGACACCCGGCCCACAGATGCCCACCCGCTGCCCTGCCAGAGTCCAGGAAGCCGGGTCCAGCGCCACCGGGGATAGTCCCTGTGTGTCGGCTACCACCTCACAGACCACAGGGCCACTTCCCGCCCGAGTCCCACCTATGAGGGCGGGGCCCATCAAGGGCCTGGACTGCAGCGTGGTGCCGCCGTGGGCTTCCCCGGCCAGGAGCTGGCCCTACACGGACCAGCAGACGGGTGCAGCTGACCTCAGACCCCAGCCAGAGACATCAGGCACACTTTCAATCAAGAGCTGTCAGCTGCACCCAAGCTGGGTCCGTCACGCCAGGACCTCCTTGCGTGTCGTGCCCAGCGACCCGGGCAAGGAGGCCACGGACCCGGGCATTTCCCCACGTCTGCCATCCATAGGGGTCCTAAAGCCCGAGCCCCCAGCAAAGGACCCCACGGAGGCGGAGATGAAGACGCTGCCTGACCTGCACACCTATCAGCAGCAGGGAATGGCGGCTCTACAGAAGGCCTACCAGAACCTTCTAAGGTCAGAGATTCCCATCTACCCTGACCCCCAAATAAAGACATGGAACCAGACCAGCCCCATTAGACACCACAGACGCCCACTTGGAGTCCCGGGGCACTCTGGACCACCATGTGGCACACGGCTAAAACCGAGGCAAGGGGTAATACCTCAATACGCCAGACCAGATTCACTCCTCAAAAGCCTGCACATGGACACAACTAAGAAAGAGCCACCTTTGGAGGCGGTGAGAGAGGCCATCTTAAAGAACCGCAAGGACACCCAGGTGATGTAGGAGGCGCCCAGGGGTGCTCACGCGGGGGCAGCCTCAAGAGCCCTGGGCGCCTCTGACTTGGCAATTTGACAGATGCGGGAGGAGAAGAGCTGTGCCGGGGCCCCGGAGGTGGCGGCAGGGGCGCACAACACTGAGCTGCAGGCGGACCGGCCCACCCACGGCCCGAGGCTCCTCCAGGACAGGGCAGCGCCCGCTGAGAACACCAGGGAGCTTCGGGCCAACGGGATCCAGTTCTGCCACCAGAGACCACCAGAACAAGAGCAGCAGTGGCAACACAACTTCATAGTTGAAGGTAAACAACTAATACCGCCCTGTCCTCCTTTACAACCTCGTCCACCACCACCTCAACCTCCCGCCCAACCTCAACCTCCCACCCAACCTCAACCTCCCACCCAACCTCGACCTCCCACAGGCCTTGGATATATACCAGCGGGACCAACGCCACACCTTCGACCAGCCGCAGAACCTCGAGTTATAAAACCCCTGACCCAACCTGTACCTCCATCACCTC
>NW_006283768.1:2992979-3005452 GCF_000327345.1 Myotis davidii | reverse complement strand
CTATCCACTGAGCCAAACTGGTCAGGGCAAGTTCACTGCTTCTTGTTTTAGTGTTGAGGCTGCTTCCACCTCTTTGCCATGATAGATAGTCCTTCAATGCACATGTTTCTGCAGAGAACTTTTCTATTTCCCTTGGAATTGTAATTCCTAAGAGATAAGAAAGTGTGTGAAAGTATGCCAGATTTTGCCAAATTGCTTCGCCAAGAGGTGGTGCACTTTGCACTGCCTTGGTGACATTAATTGTATGCTGTCACCTTACCCTCCACAGAACTGGAATGTCCTCATGTGTCAGATGGGGGAACTGAAGCTCCTGGAGGGAAGTGCTTTTTCAAAGGTCATGAGTCAGCTACAGCTCTGGGCTGAGATCCCTGCTCTCAGACCATAGTTCGCGGCACTTAAACTCTGTGCCACACTAATTTTGACTGAATTCTGGGTGGTTCTGTGTGTGTATCCAACTTGTCTTGCTAAGGTGACCAGCTGTCCTGGCTTGCCTAGGACTGAGAGGGTTAAGAACTGCACGTAGGACCTCACCAATGAGGGTAAAAAGCAGCCAGTGCCAAATTCCTAAATGAGGCCACTATTAGTCACTGAGGTCATTGTTTCCAGGACAACAAGAAGCTTCAGCTCAGACAGCAGGCGACAGGGATTCCTGGGATCTTGGTTTCCTGGCTGGGCTCAGCACAGTGAGCTACAAGGAGACTTTGTGCATTTTGCCTCTTGCTTTTTGTATAGTATCCCAAAGGAATAGTCCTGTTGGTTAAAGGGTGAGGTCCAGAATTTGCCCTAGAGAACGCTGGTGGACATGGGCTTGGGTAGACCTGGGGTGAGTATTGGTGTAGCTCTTTTTCTGGTGGTAATATACCTGGGTTAGAATCTCAGCTCTGGTCAAGTATCTTCACCTCTCTGAGCTTCAATTTCCCCATAGGTTTATCAAACAAGATGACATGAGCATATATAGCATGTAGCTGATTTGCATGATATGGGACACAGAATGCTCAGTAACTGTCTACACTTGTAATTATTAACCATGTCTCAGGACCCCTCAAAGAAAAGTGCCATCATTTGGTGAATTCACTCTTGTCCAGATGTGGCTTTCAGTTTTGAAAGCTTAGGCTAGATTCCTGCATGCTTGAGCAGATTTTTCTTCTTTGGGTAAATCCCATTTCCTAAGCCCACCAGAAGGAGGTACAAGGCTGGCCAAGGCATGTCTAGAGTGTTCTCATGACATGGAGGGGCCAACTCATCCACCCGCAAGAGAGTAGTATGATTTGGGAGCTGGAGCAGGAGCCAAGGCACATCTTGTCCTCTTGGGCCCGGTTTGGTACATTCTGACTTCAGGCCCAATTTCCTCCTGGAATACCCTGGTATTCCAGGGAATGGCTTTGTAGCCCTGAGCATCCCAAGCTAATAACAGACCCAGGCAGAGCTGAATCTATTGACTGTATTGGCCAAGCCCCTAATTCCCTGACAAATCACTTGGAGATGCCCAGGGCCAAGGTCTCACTTTGAAGAATGAACAAAATGTTTGTTGTGGTGGCATGATTCATCACTCTATAGATGGTCCCAGCTTCTTGTGAGAGCCCAATGCACCTTCTCCTCAACTTTTCACATGTGAATGGGCCTCTACAGAGCCTGACCTATTTCTCATCTCCCTCTGCACCCTTGGGACTGGCCTCTGTTGCTCCTGAACCCAAGCTCTCCTCCTGATGATTAGCTTGAATTGTTTAC
Source organism: Myotis davidii (assembly GCF_000327345.1). Lineage (NCBI taxonomy): Eukaryota > Metazoa > Chordata > Mammalia > Chiroptera > Vespertilionidae > Myotis > Myotis davidii. The sequence continues at coordinate 3,003,724 of NW_006283768.1, read as the reverse complement.
TAAACCTTTGGTCCCAACAAATTAGTCTCTTCTGGGTCTGGTCAGTTCTTTGTTGTTTTAGCTTTCTCATTCTATTCTTTATTTTTCTATTAGTTTATAAATTCTTCTTACACACACATGCACACATATATACATATAAATTTTATATATTTCAATGTTCATGCTTAGAGCCGCAAGTAAATCAATGCCTCACCTAGCAGTGATACTAAATACATTCAACTACTAGAATGGCATTTTAAATCAATATATCAATGTATATAGTCATGCACTGTTGAACTATGGCAATATAGTCTGAGCCATGATTTGACATGGAGAATTGCATCAGGTTCTTCTAACTTACTACTAAATTGATAGACATTAGGTCTGTGGCAACCAGCATTGGCGGGATGTGCTTCTCATGGCCTGGATTGGAAAGCCTGTGCCTCAGCCCCTGCCACCAACACTGCTCCTGCTACCAAACAGGCTCAGACCTTGCTGCCTATCCCTGGGTGATGTGGAGAGATGCTGCCTCAGCCACCCCATCCATGCCTGCACATGCGCAGGCCCCATTACTTGTCCCTGTGGCCAACTCTGTATTATGTTGTCAGGTCACTTGTGGTCTCAAAAAGTGGAGAATTTATCTTTCCTAATCAGTACTGAAATATTTCAGCATTTTAACCCAATGGCAGTTCTAGTGCAACTTTCACCCTCTTGTGAACTACACTGAGACCCTCGGATTCTTTAACACTCAACTTGCTATCATTGTTGGAACTTTGTTCTTTCTTTTTTTCAAATCCCCACACATCAGGCATTATTATTGTTGCTTTATCTAGTCATTTGTTTGTTAGGTTTACCCAGATGTGTCTCAGTATCTTTGCTGATCATTTCATCTTGCATCCCATGCTTTCTATGTGTGATCACTTTGCTTGAAGTACATCCTTTAGAATTTCCTTCAGTAAGAATTTGTTCATAAAAAGCTATCTTGATTTTAGTTTGTTTTAAAATGTCTATTTTAGAGGATTAAAAATGGCGGTAGAGTAAGTGGATGCTGCACAGACATGCTCCAAGGAACAAACTGGAATTACAACTAAAATACGAAAAATTTCCTGAATAATCAATGTAAAACTTGCAGGAGAAACCCTGATACCTGAGGACCAAAAGTGGAGACTGCATAGAGACTGGTAAAAGGGGCAGAGGTGTGAAAAGGGCTGGGCAGGCGCCCACAGACAGCAACTAAAGACCCAGAGAGATATTGGAGCTGTGGGGGTTTGCCACTGAGACCTCTGAGATCTAATCCCCAAGCTCTCCCCGTCCCCTGGCCCAGCAAAGAGCACCAAAACTGGGAAGAGTACCCACATAACATCTGGATGTGAAAAGCAGTGGGGTGCTATCTGCCAGGGAGTGACAGCTAAAAATTCAGGCACCCTCTTAAAGAGCCAATGCACAAAATTCCTTGTGGAGCCACCCATCTTGTGCTCCAGCAGAGGGAGGGTGAAGTGGACTGGAGCTGTGAGAACAGAAGCCTGTAGTGGGAACTCGGGGGATAGAGCTCAGAATGCAAACACCCAAAGTTTTCTGGGCTGAGTCATTCCCTCACACAGCTGAAGTCATCTTTCTCACATAGATATTTGCCTTGACTGAGGGGAAGACAGTTTACACACCCTATTGGAAAACACCTTGCTCTGAGGCCACTTAAGACATTAAAAATAACAATTAGCCTTCAGACAGAAGCAACTGCCTCATGTTGTTGAAAAAACTCTTGCCATACCTGAGGATGATTGCCTGAGGGGGAATCCTATTAGGCAGCCTCTGGAGGTTTTGAGTCTTTTCCTGATCTAATTAGCTAGAAACAGCTTTAACACTGTCCTGCACTAGAAATTGAGAGGTGTAGAGGATCTAGCTAATACATAGTCACAAATCCAAACAGAGAGCCAAAATGAGGAAAGAAACAACCCCCAAATGAAAGAGAAGCAGAGATAAGAAATTTATCTGAAACAGAGTTCAGAGTAATGATGATAAAGATGCTCAACAGCATGAAAAAAAGATATAGTAACTATAAAAAAGAACAGTCTGAGATAAAGAATGACATAATTCAAATAAAGAATACATTGGAAGGAAAACACAGCAGATTAGGGGAATCTGAGGATCAAATCAATGATTTAGAAGACAGAGTTGAAAATATCACTCAGTCAGAGAACCAAAAAAGAAAAAAAAAAATTAAAAACAGAAGAAGAGCTTGAGGGAGCTGTGGGACAACATGAAGCGTAACAATATTAGAATAGCTGTTGTTCCAGAAAAGGCAGAAAGGGAGAAAGGCATAGAGAAGATGTTTGAAGAAATAACAGTAGAGTCCTAACTGGTTTGGCTCAGTGGATAGAGCATCGACCTGTAGACTGAAGGGTCCCAGGTTTGAGTTCGGTCAAGGGCATGCACCTTGGTTGCGGGCACATCCCCAGTAGTGGGTGTGCAGGAAGCAGCTGATCGATGTTTCTCTCTCATCAATGTTTCTAACTGTCTATCCCTCTCCTTTCCTCTCTGTAAAAAATCAATAAAATATACTTTTCTTAAAAAAAAAAAGAAGAGGTATGAAATGAAACTAGAATGTAATTCAGAAAAGCCTAATTGGTACAGTGACTTACACTGATGTCACAAAAGCAGTTGCCCATCCGTCACCTGTATTTAACATATTTTGTCCTCATCTCGAGAGATTTAATAAGATCTTGACCATTGTTTCTCTGTGCAAGCATATTGAGTGATTGCAGGTTTTTCTGGGTAAAATGAAGGGAATAGTGATTTATCCCAAAGCTTTTCAAGTAGCATTTGTGCCAACATATACCGATTCTGTTGGGGACTATGTAGGGCATTCCACTGAGGAAACACATAAAAGGCCAGAGGCCTTACTGGTCTCTAATGAGACATCAACTTGTGTCACCCTCTGCCATTTGCAATGAATAGGTGTAATGCATCAGAGATTTAAAGGCCCCACCATAAAGAACAATGAAGCAACCTCCTTTGATAATTCTAACATTTAATAAATAAAAAGAATTAATGCATACCTGGATCCAGCCTATAACATTATGTGAGTTCATCTTTATTTCTTCTGTTCTTAGAAATTATGAAGAACAGATGTTTATTATCCTCTATGAGCTGTCCGTTATTAATGCCAATGATAACTCACCCCACAGTGTAAAACATCCCACCATCTATAGATCCACTGTCATCATGAAAATAGGTGAGGTTTCTTGTAATCTTATTTCACTAAACAAAGTGGCTGCATGGTAGTGTGGTATCACCTCACTCACTGCTTCAGTGCTCAAGTGGAGAGAACTATTGACTACCTTTAACTTCAGCAGTGTGCTGTAAAGTGGATTCAAAGGTCACTACATAATACTAAAGGGATTGACTCAACAATAGGATATAAGCCTGGTAAACATATATGCACCCAATATGGGAGCACCTAAATATATTTAAAACATCTAGAGGACTTTAACAGAGAGATCGACAATAATACAGTCTTAGTAGGTGACTTTAACACCCCTCTGACTTCACTGGATAGATCTTCCAGACAAAAACTTAACAAGAAAACAGAGACTCTAAAGGACACACTGGATCAGATGGATTTAATTGACATTTACAGAACATATCACCCCAACACAGGAGAATATACATTCTTCTCAAATGCGCATGAATAATTCCCAGAGATAGACCACATGTTAGGACACAAAACAAGTCTCTACAAGTCCAAGAAGATTGAAATTATATCAAGCATTTTCTCAAATCACAGTGGAATGAAATTAGAAATCAACTCCAGTAAAAACACCCCAAAACATTCAAACACATGGAGGCTAAATAGCACATTATTAAATAATGAATGGGTTACCAATGAGATCAAGAATGAAATAAAAAACTTCCTGGAAACAAATGAAAATGAACATACAACAACCCCAAATCTCTGGGACACAGCAAAAGCAGTCCTGAGAAGGAAATTCAGAGCACTACAGGCATACCTCAAAAAAAACCAAAACAAAACAAAACACCAAACAAAACCAAAACAAAACAAAAAACAAGAAAAATCTGCAATAAACTATTTAACTCTACAACTTAAAGTACTAGAAAGAGAACAACAAGAAAAACCCAGAGTAAGTAGAAAGAAGAAAATAATGAAGATTAGAGCAGAAATAAATAATACAAAGACTACAAAAACAATACAAAAATCAATGAAACCAAGAACTGGTTCTTTGAAAGGGTAAACAAAATCGATAAACTGTTAGTGAAGCATGGTAGCAACCACGCTTGGGTAAAAATTTCTGTTTAATATTTTAACCTTGCTGACTTGGCTTCTGTAATTATTTGTTTGCTAAAATAATAGAAAAGTTATTTTGATTTTCTGAACTTATGTAAGTTATCCTATTCAGTTGAATACTCCCATTGATTATGGTTTGAATACCCGCATTGATAGTGATCTTATTGGTCTTTCAAAGCACATTCCTCTTCACCTGGAGACCATGACAGGACAATTACTCTAAATGGACTCAGTGGCTCCAGATAATGTGTTTCCATTGCATCAGTGGTCCCAGGACCCGAAACTATAATTAATCTTTGTAACTAACTTGCTCAACTAAGCTTCTGTAACAAACTGCTTTTTGCAAACCAGGTTCCTTATTCCAAAATTTGAGATGTAATCAGTACCTTTGTGATATTTGCCTATACAAGTCTGATATTTCGGCCAAAAGGGCACTGTGAGATTTGGAGAGCATTGCCCCCTCATAGTCCCGGCTTTGAAATAAATGTGGCTCCTTATTTGACTTCTTGAGGCGTCCTTGTGTGATTTGCAGGGTACATTACAACATTAGCCAGACTCATCAAGAAACCAAGAGAGAGGACCCAAATAAGTAAAATCAGAAAAAAAAGTGGAGAAGTAACCACTGACACCACAGAAATACAAAGATTATAAGAAAATACCATGAACAACTATATGCCAAGAAGCTGGATAATGTGGATGAGATAGATAAATTCCTAGAAAAATACAATCTCCCAAAACTGAATCAGGAGGAATCAGGAAACCTGAATAGGCCAATAACAACTGATGAAATAGAAGCAATAATAAAAAAACCTCACCAAACAAAAGTCCAGGTCCTGATGGCTTCACAGGGGAGGTTTACCAAACATTAAAAGAAGAACTAAGACCTATACTCCTCAGACTATTTCAGAAAATCCAAACTCTTTTTATGAGGCCTGCATTATCCTAATTCCAAAACTCGATAAAGACACTACAAAGAAAGAGAATTACAGACCAATATCCCTGATGAATATAGATTCTAAAATCCTCCACAAAATTCTAGCAAATTGCATCCAGTAATAAAGTGAAAAGATCATACACCATGATCAAGTGGGATCCAGGGATGCAAGACTGGTACAGTATTCGCAAATCATATAAACAAATTGAAAGATAAAAATCACGTGATCATATCAATAGATGCAGAGAAAGCATTGGACAAAACCCAACACCCAATTCTTGAGAGAGCGTCGGCGTGCGGACTGAAAGGTCCCGGGTTCGATTCCGTTCAAGGGCATGTGCCTGGGTTGCGCGCACATCTCCAGTGGGAGATGTGCAGGAGGCAGCTGATCTATGTTTCTCTCTCATCGATGTTTCTAACTCTCTATCTCTCTCCCTTCCTCTCTGTAAAAAATCAATAAAATATATTTAAAAAACAAAAAAAACAAAAAACTGCCCTTAGATGTCTGCATTCTGGTGATGCACTTTAATAGGTTGACTGCTGATTTCTCTCTATCCCTCTCTCCTGCTTTGGATTTTTTTCCTTCCTAGAAGGAAATTCTTTCAGCAGTTCTAGAAATTTCTTGGTAATTCTTTGAATATAACATCCTCTCCAGTCTCTCTATAATGTTCTCCTGGAATTCTGATTAGATGTATGTTAGGCCTTCTCATAGTATCTTCCATGTCACTTATTCTTTTCTTAATTATGCTTTATTATATTTTCTGTCAATGTAGCTTTGTTTCAAACTTGATTCATCATTATAATGGTTTATTGCTTCTTGCTCATCTTTTAAAAATGATTTCTTTAAGCATAAAAACATACTTAATTTTTTCTGATAATGTAAATGTCTGACTTCTTTGTAGGCCTGATATAACCTGACATTTTTGTTGGTTCTCACTTATGATGCCTGTTCCCTGTTTCTAAGGTTTTGCTTGTGAGCTTATATTTTCAGAATTTTATCTGTGGGAAGTCTTGGAAGGTGTTGGGATAATAACATTACCCTTTATGACTAAACCTCCTTCTGAGATGGCCCACTTTTGTGGCTTAGGTTCTCATATGGAGTCTGGTGACACTGTTTCTTCTCCCTGCCTCTAACAGTAGCAATGGCTTCCTATTTGTTGCTATTCTCCAGGTACCTCAACCTTTCTCATTCGTTCACTTAGCCTTAATGCAAATAGACTAGTCTTTGAAAAGTCTTCTATAAAATCTTAACGGAGTACATCATATGTTTCCTGCTGAATCTATGTGAAGAGAACTTAATAAATGATGGCTATTATTGTTATTGAGGTGACCACTTTCTATTGAGGGGAATCTTCAAGTAATTCAGGCAAAAATGATTATGGTGCTTGGGAACAAAAATTGTTTCAAAAAAGATAAGCCCAGAGCACTGTGGATTGAGAAAGAAAGCTCTCTCCACTTCTTCAACACCCCACCCCCTTTGTCTGTCTAAGGAAACCCCAAGTCCTTCCCTCAGGATATTGCCATTGGAAGCCATTTCGAGCCCATTCTCACCACCATCATCTTCCCTCCACACCCCTTTTACACTCACCTTGGAGCTCTATAAAGTGAGGGAGGTACACAGCTGCCACAGCTCCTGGTTCAGCCTTGATGTTAAAAAGAGGCCCCGCAACCATCCAGCTGTGCCGTGGGACAATCTGGTCCAGGAACTGGTCCCAAGCACAGAATTCAATCTCAATGGTCACTGGCCCTCTCACCACAAAGTAGAGACCTGTGTTGGGCCAGTGGTAGGAACCAGCCACAGGGAAGTGAACTCTGGGGATAGCAGAGAGAGGTAGACATTGAATTAATTACTCCACACAAGCTCACTGACTACCTACTGGGTGCCCGACCAATGCAGTGCACTGTGTATCCAGTAGAGTGGCTGCAAGCTCAGATGTCACAGCCAGAGGAATTTGGGTTTGATTCTTGGGCCCCTCTTCTCCCTACTGTGGATCCCTGAGCAAGTCATTGAACCTCCCTAATCTCAGTTTTCTTATTTTTAAGTAAAAGTAATAACAACACCATCTCTTAGAGTTGTGAGTAATAAGTGACCTAATAATGTATGCTGATGGCTTAATACTTACGTGGGTGTGGTTAGCTGTTTCTATAATGGTGATAATGATGAGAATAATAATGATAGTAATAATAATATTAATAATAATGAAACAAGCAAGTGTTATTGTTTTTAAAGGGCCTAATTTTCAATAATTAATAACAATCTCCATGGTGATATTAATGGTAACCACTTGAACTTAAAATAAAACTTACAGAGACTTTCCCCAGGTTCCCTGTTGGTATAGAGCGGGTTTCTAGGATGTCAGGTTCTGTGTGTAAGTTGTGAATACTATTATCGCCCAGCTGAGATCATGCTTGTGACAATGAATGGGAATGTGCTATGTAAGAGATCAGAACTAAAATTATAGATATTTATTACTTAAGCGTGGGAACCCTTGGAAGGCATGGCTCCATATTCATCCCATGGCTCCTTGTTACTGGTATGTGGATGTTAATAAAACAGGAATGTGTAGATGAAAAGCGATTTATGATACATAACAAACAAAATGAAATTAGTGGACTTGGTTTGGATCCTGATTAGAATAAACGTTCTGCAAGGACTTATTTTGGACAATTGAGCATATTGAATACAGATGGGGTATTAGATGATATGAAAATGACTTATTGTAAATGTTGTTAGATATGACAATGGCATTGTGGTTACAATAATGGTATTGTGGTCATTTTGTATTCTTCAAAATTCATCAAAAAACATATATGGATAAAATCACCTAATATCTTGTATTTAAAATAGTATAACAACAAAAGAAGGGGAAAGTGAATAACTGAAACAAATTTGGGGAAATGGTTGTTAAGGCTGGGTAATGAGCAAGTGGCAGTCCCTTGAACATTTTTCTTTGTTGTTTGCACCTTTTTCATAATAAAACTTCTGTTTCCATAATAAAAGTACTAATGCAGCCCTGTCTCTCTGCCTGGTGGCTCAACAATGAGAAGGGACCCAATGGATCATGAGTGGGATGCTGAGTGTCTGTTGGGATCATGTGGGGGTGGCGGGGTGGGGAGGCCAGCCTGGCACAGCAGAGTCCTGTCACTCACCGGTACAGACTCCTGTGTTTGTCAACCATCTCTGGCTATCTGAGGAGGCCCTACCCTGTTGTCCCCTGATGCCACCCCTGCCCACTGGTACAGAAAGCATTTCTTTTCCCCCCATCCACCAGAAAGGTAGATTATGAGAAGAACATGGCTCTAAAGGTGGATGGGCAATGATTGAAAAGGAATCCCAGGCCTCAGAAGTCTAGCGTGGATCAGCGTCTGAGACATGTCAGAGATTACCTGGAGAGGAACAGCCTCAGCCCTGAGCCTGAGAGGGAGGAAACCAGAGATCTTGCCAGGTTCTAGGTGTGGAAGATCTTGCATGGAGCGAGGCTTCTCTAGTTGTGAATTTTGCCATGGCTCACCCCAGAGGCAGGAGCATGGAGGGGATGGCCTTCCATATCCTCCTCACCCCGGTGCCAAATAATAATGTTCCCCCTGGCCATGGAGGGGATGGCCTTCCATATCCTCCTCACCCCGGTGCCAAATAATAATGTTCCCAGCCTGGCCACTTCAAAGTACCTGATTCTGATCTCTGCCATTGGGATGGAGATGTGCCATCACTCATCTGTCCTCCTCCTGGGACCATCTTAGTGATCGTTGCACTTGGCTTCCTAGACACAGAGTTGGTCATTCTCCCTGAGAACTTGGAGGAAGTTGGGGCTGTCTATGTGACATCCCCACTTAATTTCAACCTATCTGAATTTGAACTCATGGCCTTCATCTGATGTTCTCTCATAGACCTTGTCTTGGTGATGGTCCCCATCCACCCTCCATCCATGCAGCAACTGGGATGTAGTCCTGGTTCCTTCTGGCTCCCTCTGAGAGTTGATTGGCCAACTTGTCAGTGGCTCTAGTGTAGCTCTCCTTCTTGTCCCTTCTCTCCACCTCCACAGCCTCCACCTCCAGCCAAGGTTCTGGCATCTGTGGCTCCAACCACTGCATCCTTCCCCTGAAGGTGCCCTCTTCTTCTCTTGTCCCTCTCCAGGCCATTTCTACACAGCAGCTGGTCTTCCATTTGAACCTGGCTCATCACTTAACTACTGAAGCCCTGAAATCTTTCTTTATTGCTTGTGAGGTAGAAGCAGAAGTTATTAACATGGCCCAAAGGCCTCTTTGTCCTCCCAACCTCCTGCCACCCCTCAGCTCCAATCCCACCTCTGCCACTCTCCCTGCTCATTCACTTCTAATCCAATGCTGCTCAGAGGCCTTGTCAAAACACAGATTCTGATTCAGCAGGTCTGGAGTGAGGCTTGAGATTTGCATCTTTAATGATCTCTCAGGTGATGCTGATGCTGACACTGCTGGTCCCTGGTCCACACTTGAGTAGCAGTGTTCCTGGTCCCTGGCCTCCTTCCACTCCTCAAAGGAGCTGAGATCGGAGCCTCTACCTCTGCCAGGAAAATACCTACTCCAGGCCCAGCTAAGCCCTCCCACCTGTCATAACTCAGATCAGGGCCTTTGGACGGACTCAGATAGGCCATGAGAGCATTCACACTGATCCCAGGCACAATGATTCATGCCTTGGGTCACCTGGGCCTGTGTCCCTGCTGAGTTAATTCTTAGGAGTTGGGCCGTGTCCATGGTCCTGTGCCCCACACACTGTGGGTCTGAGGGGAATGCTAGTTCCTTTGGGAACGGCTCCTCCTAAGTGTAGGAGCTCTTTCCTGCCATGTCAGGTGAGGCAGAGCACTCAGAACCAGGGCATAAGTGTACTTTGCCATCACAAGTCGAAATATGCCAAATGCCCCAGAGAAAGGTGCATTCTCCTCTTCCCAAGGCTTCCCCTCAGCAGGGCTGTGTACATGGGTGTTTGTTTATATGTGTGGAGGGTGAGTGAGGGTGGCCTTCCCCCGAAAGCTCTTTCTCCTTGTCCTTGTCTCCTCCTCATGTCGTTGCTTTCCCTGTTCTAAATATCACCCATTCACTTTTTTTTATTTATTCATCTCCTTATCATCTTGTGGAAGGCTTTAAACAGGAGGAGCTGCATCATTTTATTTGCAACAAACAAACTCCCTCTGGCTGCTGTGTTTTCTTGGCTTCTTCCTGTTCTGTCTCTGCCTCCAACCTCACCCCACCCCACTTCTGGCCCATGTGTCTGCACCAGCCTCTGGGAGTCAGCCCTGGGCCTAGGTCAGCTTGAGCAAAGTCTGTGTCTCCCCCTTTACCGATTGCTGGTGAACAGTTGATGTTTCTTATGCCTTTGGGTGTCCTGAATCTCTGTCACCTTCTCACTCCTTGGAGGCGTGGCCAGCCTGCAAACACAAAGGAAGCCTGGTTACTTGGGACCCCCACACGATCTCAAGGTCCTGTAGGAACTACTTAGGTTGGGTTCCCTGAAATCGGGTTCTGAGATGGAGAATAGAGTTAGGAAGTTTATTC
>NW_006283768.1:2990435-2991225 GCF_000327345.1 Myotis davidii | reverse complement strand
CTTAACCCATAAAATCTGTTCCCTCGGGTCCTGTAAGTCATTAAATGTGGACTGAGCTGTAATAGGATATACTAGTGAAAACCCTTGGCCATTCTTCATATACAAATCCCTCATCGCTGTGAATTGCCCTGTTCCTGCCGAGTCCAGGATTTCGAGCATACACTGTTGGCAATCTACTCCCACTTGCTTTCTGTAGGAATCTTCTACCACTGGGTCATATTTTTCAGCAAAAATTCCCTGAAAAAACTGAACTGTCAGAGCAGACTTCCCCGCGTCTCCTGAACCAAGGACCACTAGCTTGTACTCACCCATGGTGTGGTCTGTTTAAATACTGAGAAGCTCCTCCTCCTCCTCCTCCTCCCTCCTGTGGGCCTTGGCTCTGGCTCTGGCTCTGCGTGGTGTCAGCGGTGGCCTCAGCAGCAGTGGTGGCGGCTCCAGAACGCCTCAGTTTTCTTATTTGAAAGTAAAAGTAACAATAGCACCATCTCACAGAGTTGTGAGTAATAAGTGACCTAATGTTTGCTGGAGGCTTAATATATGACTGCAGGTGGGTTTCTAGAATGATGATGATGATGATGAAAATAACAATACTATTAAGAACAATAAAATAGAAAAGTTATTATTTTTAAGGTCCTACTTTTCAACAATTAACGCAATCTATCCTATCTAATAAAAGAGAAACATGGTAATTGGCGTATGACTGCTACCCTTCCCATTGGCTAATCAGCGAGATATACAAGTTAACTGCCAGCCAAGATGGCGGCCGGCAGCCAGGCAGCTTGAAACTGAC
>NW_006283768.1:2981547-2988876 GCF_000327345.1 Myotis davidii | reverse complement strand
GAGAGACATCGATCAGCTGCCTCCTGCACATCTCCCACTGGGGATGTGCCCGCAACCCAGGCACATGCCCCTGACCGGAATCGAACCTGGGCCCTTTCAGTCCGCAGGCCGATGCTCTATCCACTGAGCCAAACCGGTTTCGGCGGTATTTAAAATACTATAGTAACGCCATAGCTGATTTGGTTTGGTGGATAGAGCGTAGATCTGTGGACTGAAGGGTCCTGGGTTTGATTCCAGTCAAGGGCACCTGCCCGTGTTGCAGGCTCAATGACCAGTAAGGGGCGTGCAGGAGGCAGTTGATCAATGATTCTCTCTCATCATTGATGTTTCTATCTCTCTCTCCCTCTCCCTTTCTCTCTGAAATCAATAAAAACCCAAAAACAAAACAAAACAAAAACTTGATTGAGGCATACACGACATACAATAAAATGAAAGTATTTAAAAGATAAAATAAAACACTAATAACAAAAGAAGGGGAAAGTGAATATTTGAAACAGCTTTGGGAAAATGGTTGTTGAAGCTAAGTAATGAATAAGTTGTAGTCCCTTGAACTCTTTTTCTTTGTTGCTTGCATAATAAAACATCTGTTTCAATAATAAAAGCACTAATCCAGCCCTGGTCTGTCTGCCTGGTGGCTCAGCAATGATTGGGGACCCAAATCTCCCTGCTCACTTGCTTCTAATCCAATGCTGCTCAAAGGCCTTGTCAAAACACAGATTCTTGGGCGCACCCCAGAGTTTCTGATTGAGCAGGTCTGGAGTGAGGCTGGAGATTTGCATTTGTAATGAGCTCTCAGGTGATGCTAATGCTGACACTGCTGGTCCATGGTCCACACTTGAGCAGCAGTGTTTCTGGTCCCTGGCCTCCTTCCACTCCTCAAAGGAGCTGAGATCGGAGCCTCTACCTCTGCCAGGAAAATACCCACTCCAGGCCCAGCTAAGCCCTCCTACCTGTCATAACTCAGCTCAGCTCCTTTGGACGGACTCAGATAGGCCATCAGAGCATTCAGAATGATCCTGGCACAATGATTCATGCCGTGGGTCACCTGGGCCTGTGTCCCTGCTGAGTTAATTCTTAAGAGTTGGGCCGTGTCCATGGTCCTGTGCCCCACACACTGTGGCTCTGAGGGGAATTCCTGTTCCCTGAGGAATGGCTCCTCCTAAGCCTAGGAGCTGTTTCCTGCCTGCCAGGTGAGGCAGAGCAGTCAGAACCAGGGCATAAGTGCACTTTGCAGTCACAAGTCGAAATATACCAAATGCCCCAGAGGAAGATGCATTCTCCTCTTCCCAAGGCTTCCCCTCAGCTGGGCTGTGTACATGGGTGTTTATATGTGTGGAGGGTGAGTGAGGGTGGCCTTCCCCCGCAAAGCTCTCTCTCTTTGTCTATGTCTCCTCCTCGTAGTCATTGCTTTCCCTGTTCTAAATACTACACATTCACTTTTTTTCACTTATTCATCTCCTTATCATCTAGGGGAAGGCTTTAAACAGAGGAGCAACATCATTTTGTTTGCACCAAATAAATGAACAAACAAACCAGAGAACAGCCAGGCCCCATGGCCTCAAACTGACCACATAAGAGTAGGTCCTGGGATTTCCTTCCTAGAGGCTAGGAGGTGTCCTGGAAAGAAAGAGCCACTCTCACAGGCCCTGTGTTCTGGACTTTCTGTTGGATTTGTTCCAGGGATAGGAGCAACTCATGGGGAAGTGAACTCTGGGGATTACAGAGAGAAGTAGACATTGAATTAATTACTCTACATACGCTCACCCAAGCCGTGCACTGCATAGCTAGTAGAGTTGTTGCAAGCTCAAACATATCACAGAGGGGTTTGGGTCATGTTCCTTGAGGAATGGCTCCTCCTAAGGCCCCCTTATGGCTTCTGCCATACTAGGTGAGGCAGAGGAATGAGAACCAGAGCATAGATGTATTTTGCAGTCACAGGCCAAAATATACAAAAATGAAGGCTCATAGGGCTGCAGCAAATTCCCAGCAGGAAATCATATTCTCCTGTTCCCAGGATTCCCCTCAGCTGGGCTATGTGCATGGGTGTTTATATGTGTGGCGATTGAATGAGGGTGGTCTGTCCCCTCCAAAGCTCTCTCTGCTTGTCCTTATCTCCCCCTCAACATCACTGCTTTTCATGTGCCAAATCTCACCCACTCACTCATACCCTTTTCTTCATTTTTTCACTTCCTTATCATCTCATGGAAGGGTTAAACAGAGAAGGGGCATAATCTTGTTTGAACTAAAGAAACAAACACATAAACAACCTCACTCTGGCTGCTGTGGTTTCCTGGCTTCTTCCTGTTTCTGTCTATCTCTGCTTCCAACCTCACCCCACCCCACCCCACTTCTGGCCCATGTTCCTGGAATAGCCTCTAGGAGTCAGCCCTAGGCCTGGGTCAGCTACAGGGAGTTCTGTGTCTTCCCCTTACCGACTGCTGATGACCAGCTGAGGCTTCTCCTGCCGCAGGAGACTCAGCATCTCTGTCACCTCCTCACTCAGTTGAGTCTGGTTCAGCCTGCAAGCAGAAAGGAAGCCTGGTTGTGCTGGGGCCCCCCACGATCTCCCAGGCCTCAGGGCCCAGAATCATGGAATCTTCCAGGCCCTGCAGGAACCTGTTGTACGCTGGGTTCCCTGAAAACACGTTCTATGATGGAAAGTAGAGGTAGGAGGTTTATTAGGGAGTGTTCTTGGGTCAATACCAGGGCAAAGGGAGGTAACAGGACTGGGCAGAGGGACAAGTTGGGGTGTGATGCAGTCCCCAGGGACACAGCTGACTCTGTGGGAATTCTGTTGTGAGGATGACACTCCAGAGCTCTCCATACTGGGAGGAGGGTCCTTATACCACTACCCCAGTCACTGGATGCAGGCCACCCCAGGGAGGGGAGGTGACCTTGTGTGAAATGGCCCTAGTTGGCAGAGGCCATCCTTGTAGCTGGCAGCACTCCCAGGGGTAGGGGTTGGGTCTTCTTTCCTGAAAGCGAACTGGGCAGCACTTCACAGCATCCACCAGAGAACAGCCAGTGTCCCCCTCAAACTCACCACACAGAAGTAGGACCTGGGATTTCCTTCCCAGAGGCTAGGAGGCTTACTGGAAGAAAGAACCTGTTTCTATTCTCACACGCCCTGTGCTCTGGGATTTCCGTTGGATTTGGGATGGCTGCTGCCAACTTTGGGCCTCCATGTCCTCACCTCCAACACGGAGGGACCTGCTCAGCCTATTGTGAGCCATAGACAGGGCAGGTGTGAAGACCCTGCACCTGTCAGGGCGCACACCTTCCTCATTCCTGTTGTCAGAGCTGTTCTCCCCTGGGGAGGGGAGGGGCCATGATGAAGAGGTTGTCCCTCTCATCCCAGTCCCAGGGCCTAGAAGGAAGGAGGCAGAAACCTTCGCAGGATGTCCTAGAGCTGCTCTGAGGCAACCAAAAGGTAAGGGATAACGGGTGAATAGGGCATAGACGCAGACCTACTGAAAAGTCCCAGCTCTAGAGAGCCCCTTCAGCATATAGAAGATGGTGACAGCCACACATGCTCAGAGGGGAGGGGGCTGGGTGGTGGTAGTCCTATGGATGGAATTCCCTTTCTTGTGAAGGGACAGAGTGAGCTCTGGGAGGACCCACATGTAGAGTGTTCACCTCCTGTTGCTTTAAGGTTGAGAAAGGAGGACTCTCAGAGGAAAGGCTGAGAGCCGGCAGGAGCCTTGGCCAAGACTGAGGGGTCAGGACTCAGAGGTTTGGAGCCCTGTCAGCTCTGTGAGTGTGAGACAGGCCCCAGCCAGGAGCTTCAGGGAAATGTTCAGTCAGACTGGCTGTGGACTTGTTTTCAGGCTGGAGGGTGACAGGAAGTGGCCGGGAGACAGGGTGGGAAATGAAGGCTGGGGGTCACTGCACCCGTCACACTGCTCTCCAGTGCTCTGAGTCTGATTCTTTCCTGGGGTCTCCCCCACACTATTCTCAGCCTGGACTGCTCCCCCTGACTGGGCCTGGTCAACCCCTGTTTCTGCTTCAGGTCTCAGCCTGATGTCACTTTCCAAGAGAGGCCCTTGCTACCCCTGAGTCTAATTCCATCCTCTCCCCCATTACACTCTCATAACACAGTGCACTTTCCCTTCACAAACTGCACTGAGTTCAGAGATACACACTGTGTGTTAACATACCATCAACATCTGTCTCTTTCTCACTGGAGTGCAAGCTTAAGGGGGCAGTACCCACGTCTGTTGCTCAATATTGTTTCCTCAGTGCCTGGCCCAGTGCTTGGCACATTGGAGTCATGAAATGAATGAATGATGAAAGGAATGAATGGATGAATGAGTGAATGAATGAATGAGGCAATGAAGGAAGGAAGGAAGGAAGGAAGGAAGGAAGGAAGGAAGGAAGGAAGGAAGGACAGAAGGATGGAAGGCCTGCCTTGGATGGAGAGGTAAACTGGGACAGGAATCCTCTGAACATGTGGCCTCACCAGTGGTTCTCATTGGAGCCTCTCAGCTCTGTTCCCAGCGCTGCTCTAGTTTTACATGCATTTTATTTCATCACATCTATGAGGTGGGTATGGTAGTCCTGTTATCCAGATGAAGAAACTGAGTCTCAGATAAAGACCTGCCCGGCTCATGGCTTAAGTCAGTGGCGATCTGGTAGGAAACCCAGGCTTCCCAGTCATTTTTCTGCCCCTTTACTTCCCCTGTCCAATTCAGGGCCCCCACACCCCTTTTCATTGCTCTCCCTCCCCTTCCCTGCCCTCTGCCCAGTAATGACCCCAGGGCCTTACCTCAGGTGCTTGAGTTTGCACGCAGGCTGCTTGAGCCCTTCACAGAGCAGCTTCACGCCAAGGTCACCCAGGTCATTGTGCCGCAGGTCCAACTCTGTCAGGCTGGGGCTGGCACCCAGCATGGAGGGCAGGTCCTGGCAGCAGTTGTATGTGAGGCCACATCTGACCAGCCTGTGGGAGAGATTGGCATGTCCTGAGGGTCCTCACCTCAGGGTAACTGGGGTTTGGTTTCCATTTCTAGTGTTGTGGCCCTTTTGGGGTCCTTGGTGATATTCGAGAAAGAAATACACATGTCTGGCTTATAGTAACCTGGGACTATTTTATTTAAACTTTTTTTATTTGTTTTTTTTGGGGGGGGTGAGGTGGGGGAGGATGGGAGCAGGGTGGAAGAGGTATATGGGGCGGGGGGGGAAGGACGACCTATGTAATACTTTCAACAATAAAGATGAAAAACAAATTTAAAAAATAAAATAAAGGTTACAGAGACTGGCAAAAAAATTATTTTTAATCCTCACCAAGGATATTTTTTCCATTGATATTTAGCGATAGTGCAAGGGAGGAGAGGGAGGAGAGAGAAGGAGAGAAACACCGATGTGAAAGATAAAAGAATTGGTTGCCTCCTACAAGAAGCCCCAGTTGGGGCACCAGGAATTGAAGCTGCAACTGAGGTTCTCACACTTGACTGGGAATCGAACCCGTGACCCTTCAATCTGGGGGTCCATGCTCCAACCACTGAGCCAAATCGGCCAGAGCATGGGAGATTTTCATTTCCTCCTGCAGCCAAGGAACCACTCATCAACATTTCTCACTCCTGTGTGATTCTTACCAATGCTTCCTACTCTCCACATCAGCACTGTACGGTTAATTAACCCAACCTTCCAGTTGTGTATTGGGCCTAATGGTTAACTACATCAACCCTCCAAATGCCCAGTTAGCTGACACGGGATGCTTTGGTGGAGTTTAACATGAGGGTATGTGTCTGCTCCCAACCCTGTTCTCCCATCCTGCCTAGTTCTCACTTTCTCTCTGTTTTGTGGTCTTAGGGCAACTATCTCCCCTCCTGTGGCTGCCCAGCCCTCAAAGTAATGTCAATAATGAACAATTACAGCGGTAGCCATGGGGTGGAGGGAATAAAACTTTATATCTTAGTACCTTTGATTTCATTTCTTTCCTGATGTTTGAGCAAGGGCACTGCATTTTCATTTTGTATGGATCTTACAAATTATCAAGCTAGTCCTGAGAGGAGGAACAGGTGTTCTTTGGTAAGGGAGGAAAGTCTAGTTTAGAATACACTGAATTTGAGGAGCCCCTGGCACATCCTGGAGGAGGCTTTAGTTCTTTTCTCTCTCTCTTTTTAAATTTAATTAAAAATTTTTACATGCTTTTATTGATTTCAGAGAGGAAGGGAAAGGGAGAGAGAGATAGAAACATCAATGATGATAAGAATCATTGATCGGCTGCCTCCTGCACACCCCCTACTGGGGATCAAGCTCGCAACCCCGAAATGTGCCCTTGACTGGGAATCGAACCTGGGACCATTCAGTCTGCAGGCCGATACGCTATCCACTGAGCCGATACTCAATCCACTGAGCGAAACCAGCTATAGCTCTCGCACTCTCTCTCTCTCTTTTAATTAAATCGTTATTGTTGAAAGTATTACATATGTCTACTAGCTCAACCCCTCCCCCACCAACACACCCCAGGCCTTCACCACCCTATTTTCTGTGTCCAGGGGTTATCTTTATATGCATACAAGTTCTTTTTTTGATCTCTTCTCACCGACCCACCCTCCCCCAGCTTCTCTCTGAGATTCTGCAGTGGGTCTATGCTTCTATGTCTCTGGATTGACTTTGTTCAACAATTTATTTTGTTCATTAGATTCCACATATGGGTGAGATCATGTGATACTTATCTTTCTCTGATTGGCTTATTTCAGTTAGCATAACACTCTTGAGGTCCTTCCATGCTGTTCCCAAGCGTAACATTCCCTCTTTTTTATAGCTCCATAGTATTCCATAGTGTAAATGTCCCACAGCTTTTTTTTATCCACTCATCTACTGAAGGACACTTGGGCTGTTTCCAGATTTTAGCTATTATAAAATGTGCTGCTATGAACATACGGGTGCATACATTTTTTCTGATTGGTGTTTCTGATTTCTTAAGCTATATTCCTGTACATGGGATTCCTGGGTCAAATGGCAGTTCCATATTTAATTTTTTGAGGAAACTCCATACCATTTTCCATAATGGTTGTACCAGTCTGCATTCCCACCAGCAGTGCACAAGGGTTCCTTTTTCTCTGCATCCTCGCCAGCACTTGCTGTTTGTTGATTTGTTGATGACAGCCATAAAAATTCTCTTGTTCTTTCATTTGGGAGTTGTTTTATGGCTGCCTGTTTGGGTTTGTGACTATGTATTAGGTAGATCTGCTACACCTCCCAATCTCCAGTGCAAGGACAGTGTCACATGCTATTTATGACTGGCCCTGAGTACACTGTTTGGAGCTATCAGCATTCCAAATCTTGTGGCTCCCTCTGATGGGGCTGGGTGCCTTTGGCATGGAC
>NW_006283768.1:2957489-2976875 GCF_000327345.1 Myotis davidii | reverse complement strand
GTGAGGGGAGAAGGAAAGCCCTGATAGGCCCTGATTGCCGGCCAGGCCTAGGGACCCTACCAGAAGTGTCCTGGATTGCGAGAGGGTGCAGGCCAGGCTGAGGGACACTCCCCCTCTCCCACCCCAGTGCATGATTTTGTGCACCAGGCCTCTAGTCTACATAATAAAAGCCCAGCGACCATTACAGCAGAACAACCGGTTGCTATGATGTGCTGGCCATGGCACTGCTGCCAGCCTGAGGGCTCTGGGGCCAGTGGGAGGGCTGCTGCCAAGGCACCAGTAAAGAAGAATGTGAAGGTGGCCACTGTGAGGGTGCAGCTTGAGATTAAGGCTCTGTGGAACGATTTCAATCAGCTGGGCACCAAGATGATTGTCACCAAGGATGACAGGTCAGGGTTCCCCTCTCCCCACTGCAACCCTACCCATGTGGCACCAGTGTCGGGCAGTAGGCTTTGGCCTGATCCATGCGAGCGAGACTGAGAAGTGGGGTGGGGGGCATGGCCTGGTCACCTGCGGGTCCCTGTCAGCAGGGGCCAGCTCCTTCCCTCTCTGAGTCCTGGCTCTAGTGACAGCCGCCTGGCACGCCAGGCCGAAGGGTACTGTTCTGGAGGCCAGGAAGGCGGCTGAGAGAAACTGTGTGGACCTGCCGCCTGACCAGCAGCCTAGGACCTGGCACTGCCAGAAATGGACCTGCTCAGAGCACACCAAGCTTGGGGTGAAGGCAGCCGCCTGTGAGGGGCCTTGCCACCAGCCAACTCCAGGGGGATCCCACCTCAAAGGAAACTTGGTCTTTGGTTCCTTAGTTTAGTCTATCCTGGCTACAGGGGAGCAGCTGGGCACATTTTAGGGGAGAATTAAGATTCTAAAACAGTGTGTTCTGTTCTGTGGAGATTGTTACCCAGTTGTCTTAGGCCTAAATTCTGAGTGATTGTGGGGCCTGGTTCTGCCATGGGGGCCCACATCTTCCAAATGGCCTTTATTTGTTGCAAGGCCACAAAGAGAAGAAAGGGAACAAGTTTTTCTATGCAATGGATGTGACCAACAGACAAAGGCGAGTGCCGGGCTGTGTTTAATACACACACACAGAGACGCCAGCTCTGAGTCTGCCTGGCCAAAGGGAGCTCAGGGCCTGTTTGCAGAGCCTTCTGGTGATTTCTGTTTCCTTGCTGAGGCCGTCCTCCCTGGGAAGCCTGGGGCCCATGCTCAGCTCCAGCTTAGTGGGTCTTCTCCAGGCCCCTCCCCCCAGCCAGCCCTGCCCCTGATTAACCCCGATCGGGGCAGGCTGGCCAGACCCCACCCATGCACGAATTTGTGCACTGGGCCTCTAGTATATTTGATAATGAACATGAATGTAGATTGTATAAAGAACACTTCAAAATCAATAAGAATAAGATAAATAACCCCAGTTAAAAATGGGCAAGTATCTGGATAGACATTTCTCCAAAGAATATATACAAATGACCAATAGTCATATGAAAAAGTGTTTAACGTTATTAGCTATTAGTGAAAATCAAAGCAAGACCACAGTGAGATACTACTTCACCCACTAGAATGGCTGTAATACCATGTCTTGGTGAGAATGTGGAGAAATTGGAACCCTCAGACACTACTCCTGGGAATGCACAAAGGTGCAGTCACTTTGGAAAACAGTCTAGCAGTTCCTAAAAATGTTGAATATTAAGTTACCATATGACCCAGAAATTTCACTCCAAGAAACATACCCAAGAGGAATAAGAACCTAATGTCCACAAAAACAAACAAACTTGTATACAAATGTTCCTAGCAGCATCATTCATAATAGCCCAAGTTAAGAGCAATCCAAAGGTCCAAATGCATGGATAAACAAAATGTTGTATGTCTACATAGAATATTATTCTGCAATAAAAGGGAATGAAGTACTGATACATACTGTAAGGTGAATAAATTTTGAAAACATTATGCTAAGTGAAAGCCAGATGCAAAGATCACATGCTGTATTATTCTGTATATGAAAAATCAGGAATAGGTAAAACTAGACTGTCAGAAAGCAAATAAGAAGCTCTGGGTTTCCGGGATGGGATGCCGGGAGCAAAGAGTGGGGAATGACTGCTAATGGGTATGGTGCTTATTTTGGGGGTGATGAAATGTTGTAAAATTAGATATGGCCGCACAGTCTGTACATATACTAAAAAGCATTGGACTGAACATGTTAAATTGGTGCATTTTATGGCGTGTGAATTATCTATATATATAAAAGCCTAAGTGACTGTCTAACCGGTAGCTATGATGTGCACTGACCACCAGGGGGCAGATGCTCAACGCAGGAGCTGCCAAGCTACGGTGACTTGGCAGCTGCGGTTCTTGGGTGATGAACTTGGAACCAGAGAGGGAGCCCAATTCCAAGGTGCATCACCCGAGAACTGCCCTCTCATAATCTGGGACCCCTCAGGGGATGTTGGAGAGCCAGTTTGGGCCCGATCCCTGCAGGCCAGCCCAAGGGGCCCCTGTGCACCAGGCCTCTAGTATTTATATAAAGCTCCTAAAATATTCATAGGAAGGATGAATAGCAAATTTAGGATAATGGGGAGAAGGGTCCGGTACTTATTTGATTTTATGCTGTAATATTTTATCCCTTAATGATAAAAGATGTTAAGGTTTTATAAAAATGAATTGTGAGAACACAGTATGCTCAAACTTTTTTTTTGTATATTCTTAGAGGTTACTACAATAAAAAAAGACAACCAGAAACAAAATTAAGTACAGATCTGCTCTCCCTCTCAGTTGGAAAACATTCTGGGTTTTTCTTTTCCCTTAATAATTGAAAACTTTGGTCCCAGAAAATATTCTCTACAAATGAAACATTGAATTAGGGCTCCTTCATTAACTGTTGTTTATTTCTTCTGATATCAATTGTAATAATATCTTATCTCTGAAATCAGAATTTTAGTGAGGCTGTTATATTTGCCATTTTATTAGTTGGTTTATGAGAAAAATTCTTGGTGATTAAGAGTTAGCATTAGTTTTGGTTAAAATCAGATCATTTTTCCTTTGATAAAAGCTTAGAGTAGTCCTCCTACAATCCTGCTTGCTCAATTAAAGGGAAAAGATACCTTTTGGGGACAGCTGCTGTAGATAATTCTGAGTCTGGGCCTTGTGGGAATCTGTTAATTTACTTCTGAAGCTATATCATGAACTCTTCCGACACATATTAAGATTGTCTGGGGGACAGCGAGCACACCTATAGGCCAGAAGGATAAATCCTGAATCAGAAATGCCTATTACTTTTCTGTTTTTTCTGTCATGGGGTAGAGTGGTTGGGCAAGTGCCCACACTGACAACCCCTTCGCAGATTGGAGGAACTCATAGTCATAACAAAACATTTCCCCCCAGACTATTGTTTCATGCTTCTCCCACTCAGGGCCTTGGCTATCATTAGGTGGGAAAACAATCTCAATGCTTGATGTTTTTACATCAGAACATTAATAACAAGTGATGCTAAAGCTGCGTCAGGGTAAATTGGACTATAGTGTGGCCACATCCAAATATAGTTTTATCATCTTCTGTCACCATATATTGACCCCTTTCTACCCTCTCACCCCTGGAAGATGATTTGGCTTTGGGTGGTGGGCTCACACTTGAAACCTTTATGATCCTCTTAACCAATGTCACCACAATCCTACATAATAAAAGGGTAACATGCAAATTGTTTACTCAACCAGGAGTTCAACCTGAGCTCGACCAGGGGGCAGGACTGGCCTGCCAACTGTCTGGGGCCGCTCCCCCTGGCCAGCCCCACCTGGTCAGCACCGAGGGACACCCCCCCCACACACACACACACACTGGTGCACGAATTCGTGCACCGGGCCTCTAGTCAATTTAACAAAAAAACCATGAAATGATATCACAAGCAACATAAAAAAATATAGTTAAGCTCTGGCTGGGTAACTCAGTTGGTTGGAGCGTTATCCAGTACACCAAAAGATTGTGGGTTCAATTCCCAGGTAGGGCACATACCTCTGTTGCCGGTTTGATCCCCGGTCCCGTGCATATGTGAGGCGGTCAATGGATGTTTCTTTCATTTCCGATGCTTCTCTCTCTCCTCCTTCCTCTCTAAAATCAATAAACATATCCTTGGGTGAGGTTAAAAAGAAAAATAGAACTGAAATACAGTTGTCTGGTAGAGAACAAGTTAAGTAAAAGTTATTTTAACCCGAGAGTCTATAAACAGGAGCGACTGGAATAGTTAAACAAACCAAAGGATGAGAAAAAGTGCAGAGCCAGAAGTGTGTGTGTGGGGGAGTGTAAATTGGGCCACAAATGGTAAATTGTGACTGGCTGGTGGTTTTCAAATTGTGGTCCTTATGTCAGCCTTACCTGGGAACCTGTTGGAAATATAAACTCTTGGGTCCCAATCCAGATCTACTGAATCAGAAACCTCAGGGGAAGGCTCCAGAAACCTGTGGTTTAACAAGCCCTCCAGAGGTGATATGCACGTGCAGCTAAAGTTTGAGAGCCACTGGACTAAATTATGTTGCTTTGGCAATGCCAGGTGAGGAAGCTTGAACTTGATCCCACAGGCACTGGAAATTACGGAAGATTTGTGAGCAGAGTTGTGGAATGATTGGTGTTTTAGATAAGGGAGTCTTCTGCTTTATTTTTCTAGTAAAGGCAGTTTTGTTTAGGAAAATATAAAAATGCCACAATATCTAGTGATCTTATTTAATCCATACATTTCAGAAGGGTATATTAATTTGTAGTTTCTGATAATTAAATATGACAGTTTTTTAATGACTCAATAGAACTTTGGAAGTTTCCAACTTAAGTGATTTTTATTCGCTATAAATTACAGAGTGAAGTTTTCTTTTGTATCTTATTTTATTCTGTGAACTTAAAACATTTTTGCAGACTTAATAGGATCTAGGTGTACTCTTAAATCCTAAAGATATTGTCCAAATAATTTTAGAAAATGGCTGAGGCCATTCCCCAGGTCACTTAACTGTGTAATTTTTTCCCAAGTATGTTTTGCATTTTTAAATGTTTTCATTTTTCTCTTAATCTTATTATGTATCAGTAACACGTGGTGTGCTGGCATCTTCTGGAATAACACATTTGTTCCAAGTGAAAAGGACTAGGTTCAGAAAACCTAGTCAGCCAAGAAGTTTACCCGACAGAGACCTATATTGGGTCTAAAACTAATGTGCTCACATTTTCCATCAGAATGAAAATGGAGTGAAACCAAGAAGGCACTATGAGAAGTTTGCTGGTCTCAGACCTGTAAGAACCGCATTAACTAAATATGCCGTTTAGTCCTCTAGGTGATAGCCCACATGTTGAAAAAGTTCTTTTACCTGGAAGTCTGAGATAGGTTGACTATTCCCAACATATGCTGTTCCTTTTCCCTGCTTTATTTCTTTAGATAGCACTTACCATATATTTTCTTGGAACTACTCTAAGCCTCGCCAGCAAGGAATTATGCCTATTACTCCACCTCCCCACTGTGCTATGGCCTTGGGCCTGGAACAGAGCCTGGTACCTGGTAGGTGCCCAATAAATAGTTGAGTTAAGCAAGTGAATGAATATGTCATGTAGAAAATTGTGATTCTGGCTGTATTGTAAAGTTGGAGAAAGGAAATTAGGAATAGAGAGCAGAGATCAGGAGCCTATTGCAGGCAACGGGGTAAGAAATGATGAAGACCACATTTAGCATCCCTTCAACAGCATCAATGGAGAGCTGCGGAAGGATTACAGAAAAATTTAGAAGATTAAAATGATTACGTTGTTGATGGATTGGGTGTTTTGGATGTGAGAGAGGGAGACGGCTAGGAAGATTCTCAGGTTTCTGGCTTTGGCAGCTGGGTGGATGGTGGTTCTGTTCATCAGAGAGATACTGAAGGAAGAGCAGATTTAGAAAGGAGAGGGCAAGGTGGAGAGGCTTCACGGAAGAAGGAGAACCTCAGATCTAAATTTCTGAGTTTGATGTATTAGTAAGACCTCTTAGCTTGAAATGATAGAGACCCTGTAGTCGGCTGAATGTATAGAGCTAGAGCCCAGAAAAGGACACTTGGGAGTTAACTAGTGCCTAGTAAGGGTGTTAACTAGTGCCTACTAGGGGGTTGTGACTTGATGTAGGCTAGTGATCTTGCGACAGTCAAACCAGGAAAAGCCATCTATTACTCTGTGTTCTGTATGAGCATAGGAATTTTTAACTGTTGTTACTATTTCTTCTCTAAACTATTTTTTAAGTTATAAAGAGAAAGCTTTGAAAAAGAGAAAATTTTTAAAAATATATCCATGATTAATTTTTGTTGGTACATTTGGAAAGAATGGAAAGGCATTTATCTTAGGATGAAGTGTCTGAGTACCCCTAGAGTGCAAAGAATTTACCTTTAGCTTGTCCTGGCTAGCCTCAAACTCTATATTTCGCTTTCACAGCCATCTTCTTTTATTGAAAACATGTTGAAGTGCTTTTTTTCCCTTTTAGTCACCGGAAATAAGTAAGCTCTTTAGTAAAACATCCAGAATGCATGCAATGAAAAATGTCTACATGTATTGAGTAAGATTTCTGGCATATATGTATCTGCTTAGTAATATAAATGTTAAACGGTTATGTTCTTCCCCAACACATTTTTCATGTATTTTGAAGCTTAGATTTTTGCCAATACCTTTTATAACTCTGGTTGATTTTTATTACCTTATTTAGTAGAAGAGAGTTGAGCATCTTGAACTGGTTTTCAACCTAAAATTTATTTTAAAAATTTGATTTCTCAAGGGGGAAGCACTGTTGAAAAATACTACTATATACAGATTCCTAGGCCATTTGAGGATAGTGAGGGGAGAGATACTGCCCACTGAAATTTACAGAAACTAAAACAAAACCACTCTGATCTGTATCTATTAGTTGGTGAGTGCACTTTAGCTTTGGGTGAAATCTTTGACTTGTTATTTGAATTTAACCCTTGCTGCTTATTCTCATGTTGACACTTTGCATTACTCATACGATGTTAATGATCTCATAGTGTTAGCTTGCCTTGGATCCTCACTATGGCACAGAGACATTAGGGGCTACACCGCCTATATTGCTACCAAGAAAACATAGACTCTGAACACAATATGTGGGATCTAAACTAGATTGCCAACAGTGAAATTATAGTTCCTTATTAGGTGGAAGAAATTCAATTGAAGGGCCCAAGATAATCAAGATTTTATTATAAGAACCTTTTATATTTACTTAAAGAAGCCTTGGGTATTTAAGGGCGCTAGGAATAGCTGTTAGGTTTCTCCATAGAAACAGAACCAACAGGAGACATATATTAAAATTGTAATATAAATTAATATATATTATAAAGTAAGCATGTATTCTTTATAAAGAACAGACTCTTAGGATTATGGAGGCTGATAAGTCCCAGGATCTGCAGTTGGGAAGCTGGAGACTCAGGAGAGCCAGTGGTGCAGTTCCAGTGCTGTGGCCACAGGCTGGAGACCGGGAAGAAGAGCTGATGTTTCTGTTTGAGTTCAAGGGCAGGGCTAGGTAGTTTGTTCGTCCCTTTTCTTGTTTCTTGAAGTAGGCCTGTAGTGCTATCAACTTCTCTCTCAGGACTGCTTTCACTGTGTCCAACAGGTTTTGGTGATTGTGTGTTCATTTTCATTTGTTTCCAGAAAGTTTTTAATTTCTTGCTTGATCTCGTTGGTAATGCAGGAAAAACCCCTTCTGTCCCAGGTTGAAGGCTGGCAGGCAGGAGGAATTCCCTTATAGTTGGGGTAGAGTCAGCTGTTTGGTCATATTCAGGCTTTGAACAGATGGCATGATGACCATTCACATTAAACAGAGTCATCTGCTTTAGAGGATCTGTTGATGTAATTGTTAAACTCATCCAAAAATTTCCCCACAGAAATACCAGAATATTTTTTGATCTAAATATCTGGGTATCCTATGAACCATTCAAGTTGGCACATAAAATTAACCATCACAATGACTTATTTTAAATCTGTTTAAATTCATTCAATCAATAAGCATGGCTCATTCTGGGTTTCTAAAGAAGGAGACAAGTGTTAACCCTTAATAAACCAAAATAAACTAATATAAAATAAAAAATACAAGTTTTTCGTGTTTATATTATTTTTTGTTGGTTTGTGTTTTAATCCTCACCCTAGGATATTTTTCCATTGATTTTTAGAGAGAGTTGAAGAGAGAGGGAAAGACAGAGAGAAACATCGATGTGAGAGAAACACATCGACTGGTTGACCTCCTGCACGCCTCCTGACCAGGGCCCGGGCTGGGGTGGAACCTGCAACCAAGGTATTCCCTTGACCAGAATCGAACCCAGGACCCTTTGGTTCACAGGTCGATGCTCTATCCACTGAGCCAAACTGGCCAGGGCTCATGTTTATATTCTTCACCAAGACATTTTTGTGTGTATGTTGAAGCTAAATACATGGACTAAAATGGACTTTCTTATTCAGAACTTGAAATTGTTGAACAGATGTTAAGAAAATCATATACTTGTTTTTTCCTTTTCATTTGCTTAGATCATAATACATATTCACCTGTAAGGTGGTAACATAATCATAACATAATGAACTAATAAACTCTTAGTCTGTTAAAAATTATTATTATATCTAGATGATACCACAAAAATGTTTTCTTCAGCATTTTTGGCCCCTGAGTTACATTATTCTATTCTTACTTCATATTTGTGGCCCACTTTTTCTGCTGTGTGTTTCTGAATTCAGGCAGTGTAAAACGTTTGTGTTTACTGGACATAGTAGATAAACAAAGTTTTTATTTTATTTTTTCTTTGAAAAAGCATGAGCGTCCTTATAAACGTAATATTGAGCCACAAAGTATAGCTTATCACAGACGTGCCCCTTTCCCCACCCCCACCTGCACTCAGCCTTATCTACACTTTATGAATTGAAAAGTACCAGGCAATTGGAGAAACAATTTTAAGAATTTAATAAGTGTATTTAGACACCTTGGAGTCAAATACAAAAACAAAAATAATCTGATTATTTTTATTTTAAAAATTTAAAGCATTTAAATGATTTAAGAATTCTGATTTTGGCTCATATTGGGAATTATAGAACTAGGAACTCCATTAAATAAACATATTTTCTTCATAGCTATGTCTTAATTTCTCCAAATTTGAATGATCTTTCTTGTTTCTGGTTATGTGATAATGAGGTAGCCGCTTTTGCAATGCAAAGGCTTTAGGAAAGTGCCTTTATGAAAGGTATGTTTATCTCTTTTGATTGAGGAAACAAAAATTGAAAGAGAAAAGGGGAAAAACCATTACTGTATATCTGGAAAAGCAAACGCATCTTCCCCTCTTTCATAGGTACCTTTGTCAGCCTGACTCAGTGCATCAGATGTGGTGGGATTGGCGTGATTTGCTCTCAGTGAGTTAATATTTGACTTGCCAGCCGGTCTCATTTCGTAGGCTGACCTTGGGAGCACTGCACTGCCATGATATCTTGTGGGCATCTCCCGCTTTGGGTAGCTAGGAAGCATTTGAGGCTGTGGCTTCATCAGGAGAAGTCCGTCTGTGTGATAATAGTCCAGACTGCGGTGTGGCCTTCATGTAAATACCACACTGTGGTGAATGCTTTCTCTGAAGACTCAAGTCCAGTGTGAAAACCTTTTTCTTTTTCTGAAAAAGGTTTGGGGCACTTTCATAATAGCCAGGCCTGCCCTGTTGATTTAGATCAAAATCATTTCCTCCCAACATCATAACCATTTTTTTTACTGTTCAGTGGTGCAGAAGACATCATAAAGAGTTGGTGAAACGTTTGGATCATTTGGAATTGAATGGGTGATAAAAATGAAAAGATCTTCAACAGAGGTGATAGAACTTCTTCTAAGGGCAGAAATAAAAGTATCTCCACACTAGGAATTTTCTAACGATACGAACCATTTGGAGAAACATAAAAGACAAAACTGAATGTTTGCAATTCCACTTAGTCTTTCTTCGTGTCTACTCTACAGTGGAGTCTTAACTGTTTTCTCTTTCACATTTTCGGGAAAGGATTCATGACTCCTTTTAATGCTTAATTAATATTTATGAAGTCCTTTGACAATGAAGGACTCATTAAAATTCACTTCAAAAGAAAAAGAGATAAAAATACTTGAAGACTAAAGCAAAATGTGGTGGCAACTAGAAATTCACATCTCTTTTTCATTGTGAATTGCCAAGTCAGGAACACTGCAAACAAGTAAGATTCTTAAAAAAATGATTCTATGTTAAAAAAAATGATTCTGGGTAGTAGTTAGACTATAATCCACATATTTGATTATTACATAGTGACTTTAATTTTGCGTTGACTATTATCTTAAATGAGTGCTTTTTTTCTGAAGATACTAGGAAATTCTACTTCTATGTAGATGGCATATCACAGAAGATCAGACTTTGGAGTCAACTTTTTTGTGTTTAAATCTCAGTTTCAGCTCTTCCTAGCTCGACGACCTTGTATATTTAGATTACTTAGGCATTTTGGAGTCAAATACAAAAACAGAAACTGAGGCACATCCTCAGTGACTCAGGTTCTGTATAGTAATTTGGGGAAAACAATACTGCATGACTCATAAGCTTGTTGGAAGAAGCCACTGAGTTAACACATGAAAAACACTTAGAATAGTGCCTGTCACACTGGTGTTTTTGCCTCAAGAAACTTTCAATTTACACTTCTTTGGCCCTAATTAAGGCCCTTTGGAAAGAGCTTCGTTTTCCCTGGCTAAGGTGATGCAAAGGAATGGTTAGTGAATCCTCACTGATGGGCAGCATTTTAGCTTCCTTTCTCATTTCAATTTCCCTCGTCTTCCCAGAACATCAAGGCACTGTGACCTACCACTTAGAGCGACCTCGGACTGCAGCTGTTCTCTTGATGGAAACATGACATAGAATATAGGAATATCTACATATATATTCAGTTGCTTTCAAAAGCACAGTCTTTTATGAATGAGAAGTTACTGAAGTTCAACAAGGTGTTTTGAAGCTGGAACAGTTACACCATTTTGGTGTTACTCCATGTAAACCATTTCTCCTTGGTAATGGAAATAAAGAAATACCTGAGCATGAAATTGGGTAATTGACTAGAAAGTTACTTGCCTGTTCATCATTACTTTAAATATGAAATAGAAGTATTGAGATGAGCAGAGAAATACTAAGGCATCCATCCACGTATTTCTTTTTCTGTGAGGCTTAACATTTGCAGAAGTAAGCACTGACCTGGAAACCAAACATTTGTGGTTCTGTTGATAAATGTATTCCTCTAAAGAACATCCCATTTATTCTGAAGTAATTTGCCATTCTACTTTACACACTATAGGTCATAAGATTAAATTTGTCTTCGCAAAGAGCTGAGTTGCTGTTATTTAACTCAAACCTTATCTTTAAGACAAGCCTCATAAATTTAATAACAATTAGTCATAGTTTCACTGGAATTTTTACTGCTTTCACCATCTGTCCTTCTCAGTCTATACGCTAGGTGTTGATCTGTTTCACAGGAACTGAATAAACTTCCACTTGTAATAACTATATTCTGTTGGAAACGTGATTGCTATATTAATAATTTTTGAGAAGATGATAGTGAATCTGCTGCGATTTATTCTTCAGTTTTTAGATGTGTCATAGGGTGACTGTCTTTTCATTTGTTAATGTGTGCAAGATACCGTATTAGTAAGGACCCGAGGTTAGGATATATAATCCTTTTACCATTTAATGGCTATTGTGGACTTGGTTGTGTACTCCTAGTTTTCAGTGCTAACTTTGCCTTTATAATTTTTAGTCATCTAGTCCTCATTTTGGAATGGAAATGCATTAGTTTAGAGAACGCAACTAAATTCTCTCTGCATTTCCAAGGTAAGCACTCAGGGCATTAGTACTGATCAGTCTGCTTCTCGGTGTTTGCTATAATAAGGCTACTGTTTCCCAGCTCAGTGTGGTTCGTGGCTCCCTTCTCCCATCCAACTATTATCAGAACCCGGAGTCCACTTCCTTTCTGTCAAAGCTAACGGATCCAAGTTGTCACGATGTCTAATGCAAAGAGAAAAAGAAGAGAAAGAGGTCCAGGTGTTGAACTCTGAATGTTCTGTAATTGTAAAACAGGCTTGAGTTTTTTGTGTAGATGGCAGAATGCTCAGAATGCGAAGAGAATTTCTAAACTGTGTGCAGAAATGAAAATGTTCAGTGAAGAAGCTTATCTTCCCCCAAGAGTCCTACCTTGATTTACAACTCTCACTTCACTGTATATGCAGTAAAATGTCAGGATGAAATGGTTCTTTGCTTGGAGCGATGAGATTATTTTGTGCTCTGCAGAAATCCATTCCAACTTTATTAGTATTGCGCTCTAGGAAGGTCTTATAGTATAGTTGGCTTGTCTTTTAGTCCATTATGATAATGACTATGTTTACTTATATAAAACTACTTTGAAAAGCTATAAAGTAATCTAGCTTTTTTCAAAAGTGTTTTTTTTAATGTACTAAAAACTTATATGTCTTTCAAAAATTTGCATAGGCTAAAATTAGAATTGGATGCATATGTGAGCCAGTTAACATCAAACTGTAATTATTTGATCACAAATTTCAGCTAATAATAATATACAAATTGCTCATGCTTTTATGGAGCAAACTCTGTTTAAAGTACTGTTCTAATCATTTTACATCTATGAATTAATAAGTACTATTATTTCCATTTTGCAGATGAAATAGAGGTTCATGGAGGTTAAGTAAATAGTTTGAGGTCACATAGCTAATTATTCAAATTAATAATTGGGTAATCATATGTAAGTAAACTGTACTACTTTTAATAATTGGATGATAATTGATAGGCCAGGATATATATTTGCAATTAACTTGTTCAAAGTGGGGTAACGTATATAACATGGTAAAGTTCCATGGAAACATCAACAAAGATGCATATATAGGGTGTCCCACAAATATATATATACACACTTTAACAGCTAATCTATTACATTTTGAAAATGAAATGTATTTTAATAAACTGCCTTTATAATTATTCAAAGTGTGTATACATTTTTTGATACACCCTGTATTTCTGATTGAGAAATGTTTCATAGATGGTGAAGGAGAGGGAGGCTGTTGTGGGCTGAAAGGATATTATGAGCAAAGGCATGGGGATATAAAAAACATGGTGCATATAAGAAGAATGAGGTGTGGACAGGGAGAAGGTCATGGTAAGAGATGAAATTGGAAAAGTAGGTTGAATCAGTTCATAAAGAACCCTGAATGCCTTCATAAGAACTTTAGAACCATTAGAGCTTTTTGTTTGTTATGCTTTAGCTTTACAAGTTTATGCACCTGTGTTGTTATTTTTAGAAGGTGGCAGTGCAAATAATGGGCTATAGAAGTGGAGGGAGATCAGAGAATACAGCAGTAGCACTGATTAGGGACAGGGATCGAAATGAGAGGCTCTGGTTATTAGCTTATATTTTGCCATAAGGGAACAAAGCAGGTTTAGAAAAACCTATTCTTGTTACTGGAAAAAACAACCCAAAGCTAACATCATCATCATCATCATCATCATCATCCAGGTGATTTGGTTAAAATAGTTATGTGGAATAGTGAAGATCTCAGCTCAGCCTTATAACCTTATATCTGAGCCTCAGTCATTCATAAAAATGGGGATAATTGTACCACCGTGGTAAGTTCTCGGTAAAAAGTAGTTTTCTTTCTCTTATTTGTGGATCATTTCAGTAGTTATTTACTTGCCTAAAGTGTACACAGCATACTGTGATAGTCGATGTATACAGTAAAGGGTTAATTGACAAGCCACTTTCTATATACAATCTTTATTGTCTTCTTACATTTTAAAGTGAATGTCCACATTACCTATACATCCTCTTAGTTCTCTTCCTATTAAAAATGGGACATTAGAATCCAGCGAAGTTATATAACTAGATCTATATGATTTTTACAGGGTTTGGCAAAAGTAGGTTTACAGTTGTGAGTACTCAAAACAGCATTTATTATTGTATTATTATTTATTATTGTATTATTTTCCATACAAACAACTGTGAACCTACTTTTTCCCCACCCTGTATACCAATGGAAGATCTGAGGTAAATGATTAAGTATAGGTTAGTTATAAAACTTCATTAGCACTTTATGTGGATATTATAGAATGTATATGTGTATAATTTTTTAATCAGTTTAACAAACACATATATGTTCATGTACGAACCTTGCCAAGTGCTAGATGCTAGGCAGATCTACCAAATTGTTAACAAGTAGTAGCTGATACTACCTAGCAGTTGGCGATAACTCATCAGGTGAATTGAATATGGCATACAAGGCATCTGTTTTTAAGATGCACTTATATAAAGTGCTCTGAAGGCAAAGCTGATAATACAACACTGAATATGAGTTGGTAATGTTGGCGATGCATCATGTTCTGTCCTGCTGTTTCTTTGAATGGTGACACATGTATTTATCAGCAGTGGCAGGAGCCGTGTCGTCTTTTCATGCTATAGATATGAAAAAAGAATGCATATCAACCAAGTAGAAGTTATGTAGAACCATCATGTGTTTGAAGTAAAAGGGAGGTTGGAGAGCATGTCTTCCTACCAACTCATTTGACTAATACGGTAATTCAGGATACACAGATAAACTATTGTGGCCCCTAGGTTGCTTTGAACCTGGCAGCATTTTTAGCATGATTGTCCCCATCTTTTCTGAGCCTTTTATTCTTCTTTGCTTGGCCAGGCTAAAAGAACTCAAGTATTTTTGGCAGGAACTATACTGACTTACACAAATGACAATGAAAACAAAAACACACAAAGCAAATGAGACACAGGACTGAAAGGCTACGGTAAGTAGCCATAACCTCCTGTGACTACTGGGTGACAATCATAACAGATTATGTTCAGGCCTTTGGAACTCAGGACTTACTAGAAATTTAGCTGAAGAGATTTTAAAGGGGGCAATACTGCAAAAAAAAAAAAAAAAGTGAAAGGAACTGGAAGTGTTTGAAAGTTCACGTGACAGGATCAGACAACCCATCTCTCAGAGCAGGCTAATAAGATTTCAGGGTAACAGTATATTTCAGTGGTCGCTAGAGGAGGGCATGTGCTATTGTGCTGCTGCTTCCTCTCTTCATGCACAGCCCTACAATACCTTATGGAGGAGGGAATTCAGGTTTTGGTGCCACCGCTCTCTGATGTTTGTTCTTTTTTGCTTTGTAATTTATTCCCATTTTACTAAGACTAAGAAGAATTAAAAACATAGACTTAATGAGTTGAGTTAATATTCTGTATCAGAGCAAAATTCACCCTTTATTAACTATAGTTCATAATTCAGTTAATAAAATGCTCAAAGGAAGTAAAAGTTATTTTGCAGACTAATATGTTAGTTTAATTTTGGAAATTCACAACTGCTGTTCATTGTCGGCTTGTCATTTTTCTTTCTTTCAGTATATATGGTTTCTTTAATCTATCCTAACCCCTTTCTCAGTAAACTCATTAATGCAACTCGCAACATAAATTGTTTTATGTGTGTGCAATATTCTGTAAATATGTAAATGTAGGTATCAGCCTTAAGGTCTGCCTGAAATTAGGTGGGTAAAGTCAGGGAATATCCATCTATACACCCATACGTAACATATAGCTACATGGACTTAGTTGTGAAGGATTTCCCGTGTTTGTAGCTAGGCAAGCTTGGATTTATTTTTATTTCTCTGTCCATAACTAGTTATGATCTTAGGCAATGGGGCTTGGATGCCCTTTCCCCAAATTCTTTATTAGGTAAAGGAAGTAGCTGGAAGTAGTGAGAGGTGTAACACATTAGAGTGTTTTGGAATGTTTTGGTTACCAGAGCAGCGCTACTTTCTGCACATGATTCCTTTCTTTAGAAACACCCATTATCACTCTCTCTGTTACCCATCCAGGGAATGTGGTCATGGGAATAGCAGTTACTGTGGGGCACTGTTATATGATGGTGTTGCCTCGGGTCATTTCCTTCACACTAAATTTCTAATCTAGACAGGTATGTTTGGCTGAGTCTTGTCTAGTGAACTAATTCATTCATCGGTATTTCTTCCAGAAACATATCCTGAGAATCTATGTTTACCACCTCAGCGTTATTTGGTAAATCGTCACCATGCTGGTTTTCCAAACCTAACCTTCTGGCCATTCGGAAGATTTCCAAGTCAGTACCACGGCTGGGGCAAGAAATCGTGATTCCAACACCTGTTTCGAGCCGTGTTATCCTGTTACACGTGTGACTTGGCCTATTATTGTAAGAGCCGGTGCTCGGTTACGTGTTTTGTATACAAGTGACTGCGTTTTGGTATAAAGGCATAAGCATAGCAACACAGGTGTTCCTTTCAGGGAGGGTCCTTTTGCCTTTCTTCCCAATACACTCACTCTCTCTTTGTCCTAAAACCCCCTTTCAGGTGGGCTGATCTAGGCTGGGAAAACGACTCCTTTTTTACAACCCAGAAAGGAAATTGTGAAGGCCAGCCACCCTCTGTGAGGCTGACGGGGGCCCTGGGTGTGTGAGAAGAGATGGGATCCAGCAGCCACATGGTTGGGGGGAGGGGAGGGACTCCCCTGAGATGACAAGCATGAATAAAAGTTCACAGTTAGGAGGTGTGCGTTGAATGGAGGGGGGCAAACAAGGATATTCCACACCCGGTGCTTCCTGTCTTCGCAGTGAGAGTGGGAGGGGAGAACGACAGCTGGGTCTTCAAGAATATTGAGGTTTTTGAGAAGCCACTGGGATTGGGAGACAACACATGACAAAGGGAGGCAGAGGAGGACCTAGGATCAAACCAGCATATTCCGCTCGTCTGCTGCAGCAGAGAGAGCCTCTGCCCCCACATGGAACAGGGAGTGGAGGCCTCTGGGTTTGCTGCTGACTGACTAGAAGAGTGAGGCTGAGAGACTTGCCATGTGCAGTTACGAAATGTGTACGTACATTTTTCAGCCGCTCCCCAAACTGTTCTCAGAGTAGCACTGTGCATCCTGCTCGGAGCATTAGCTCTTGTTCAAGGCCCTGGAAAAAGAAAATACAAACATGTTTGAAAGGTTTCAGTTTTTTTGTTTTTTAGCATTAGCCTGGGGGGTTGTTCAGTAGTGAGATATTTCTGAGGTTTGGGAAATACTAGGAACATTTGGCAGAAAGAGAGGTTTTGTGGGAATGATTTGTTACCAGTAGATCCTCACTGTGGACATACTTGTGGGAGGGTGTGAAAGGAAGGATTATACAAATACTGAATCTTTGGAGTGAGTGTGAGTATGATTGATAGTGATGTTTTAAAGGCTCAGGTGATTATTCTGGATCATTACTAAACGTAATTAGAAGGCAGACTTTTACTAATCTTCACTCAATGGCTAGCCTTTCCTTTGGTGACTATCTTTTTTTTTTTTTTTTAATAATGTCACCTTTAAGTCTCTGTCTGAGTCTAATGCAGGTTTTGAATGACTAAGTACACCGTTTTTAGTGCAAGCACTGATCATATACCATTTGCTGGATATGCTACTGCCATTTTTCTGATCCAGGCTTGTTATACCAGCAGTGAAAATACAGTTTTCCCAAGACCAACTAACTGATCATTATTCTAAGCATCTGCTACTGATAGCCTAACATTTAATTTTTGTGGGAGGGTTGTCTCAGTTCTCTTGGTGTAACAGACACGTATGTTGATTTTGAATACTTTATTGTTGTTCAACCCGTTATTTGATTGGTGAAACAGCCCAGAAGAGGTGATAGTGGAGAAGGCATTAAGGTTGGCGAAGAGGTGGCAGGGCGTTTGATGTTATGCAGCAGAGATGCTTTTGAACAGTCCTGCTAAAAAATACATCTCAGGAGAGGCAGGATGTTTTCTAAAAGGGGTCCGCACTGGTGTGCTGTTCCTTCAGGGAGCGTTTGAAATGCGCACAGGAATGTGTTGGTGGAGGGATCAGATTCCAGGCTAACCCTGAGTTGCTTTCAGTAGTTGACATAACACACACCTGTGTGTTCTCTTCTCTGACCTCAAATTGTTTTGAAAAGCTCCTGACATCTGGAGGTGTGAAAAGGAGCAGATTGTGATATGGTTTCTGACAAGTAGGAGAAGTAAGTTCTACATGTAGTGTTTTACCTGAATGTGGCACTTGATTTATCTCATGTCCTTCTAATCAACTGTAAGAAAACCCCCCATGTTCCCAGATACATCGGTGTTTTTCTTGAAACATTGGAACATGTTAGAGAGAGAAACGTGTAAACATATTTCCATGAAAAATAGCACTCATGTAGTGTTTCATTTTCTTAAGAGGAGTCATTTTAGAAACTCTCTTTCAAAATAGGGGAATTGTTTGTGAGTAGCAATAGCACTGACAAAGGAAACAGACCTAATGCAACTCACCTTCTCCACAGTGTAGGTAAAGCTTTCCTTGGTAACATCAGCATCAGCATTGCCGTAAATGTTGTCAGTTAAGAGAAAATATCCATCAAGCATCAGTAAATTTCCTTTGACCTCGAACTATTTGACAATAACTTTGGTAATGGAATCTGTGGTCTTTTTATTTTCCCCCTTCTTTGGTCATATTTTCTTTTTTATCTTTTTATTTTGTCGTTATTGTTGAAAGTATTACAGATGTCCTCCCATGGCCTTTTAACATTTTATGTATTGTATTTATATTATAAAATAAAATGTTTAATATTTTTATATTTCAACATCCCTGGGATCCTAGACTGATTTTTATTAAATTCACAGATTTTTCTTTTCAAAATTGGGCTTCCCTTGGTTTGGCATCAGTAACTTATTCCTTGCAATCTACTTAATTGAGTAGCTTCTGCTGTTTATCCTAAAATGCAGATAAATGGCTTTCAGCACAGTGTTTATAGTTTAATAGTTCCTAAAGTGAGTCAACATTATCTGCTAGCGCGTACGTGTCATTACTAATGATCTCTCTGCTTATACTTTCGTGCTGGTCAGGAGACACTGAACTCTACAAAGGCAAGAGCCTGGCACATTTGGGGGTGGGTGGGCTGTTTGGGATGGCGCCTATTGACAATACGTTCTTTTCCCTTATTGGTATGAAATGGGAAGAGAAATATGTGCTTTACCACAATTTTAGTGCGCACAAAATTGCCACAGAGTGCCATATTCTAAGGGCTGGGGTGAAGATAATTTAGGAAGTGGCTATTAGAGTTGTTTCATTCCAGGTTATCTGTCTAATTAATAATCAGCACAAGTTTAATACTTTTCTGGTTAGGCTATTTGACTACGTGATGGAAAATGGGAGCCACTGGGAAATGTTCATATTCCTAACAAAAAGCTGCTATGGTTTTAATGACGAAAACACACATATTTTTGTTTGCCAAGAAAGATGGAGAGAAAATAAATAAGTTTATTAACTGATCATTTGCCATAAATAGGACTTGCTCCTTTTGAAAGATCATCGCTCTTTCTG
>NW_006283768.1:2942399-2957472 GCF_000327345.1 Myotis davidii | reverse complement strand
GGGAAAACAAAACAAAAAAACAACTGAGACTTTGCTCAGAGGAGGATCCAGCGGCCTGATGACCGAATGAGTTAAAACTGACAAGTTGTACTGGTCTCTAGTTCATTAAAGAGTGAAAGTTCTTGCCTGCCACCCCACATGATTTCCCAGTTGGTTGGGTAAACGTAAGAGAATGGTTTCTCATGGCTGAAGTACCAGCTGTTAAATGTTGGTAAAATATTTTGTTTGATCTCTGTTCTATGTGAGTGTGGAAAACTTTGTAAGTGAAGTGGCACTTATCATTGTCCTTTGTTTCCACATCAGTATTATTATGGTTTGGGAGCACTTTGGTCATTTAAATAGAACATGACTTAAGGATATATTTCTTACCTTCTTAATCTGACACTGATATTTAAGGTCATATATCCAATTTATCAAGATATCTCAGGCAAAAACATCGGATACAAAGGTCCATCTAACTTACGTTGGTGTGTACGGCTCAATATACAGAAACACCTGAAGAAAGGGTTTATGAGAGATAATTACATTTCATGTGGCATCTTAAATTCAGGTTTCTTGTTCTTTTTTTTTGGTTGTTTATTTTGAAATCCCATGCTGATAATTATTTAAAAGAGGAAGAAGGAAACATTTTGACCAAGAATATGACGTATGTGCAGGTACATTATTGGTGTACATGAAGAGATATAAATTGGATAAGGAAAATTTAAAGGTAAGATCAATAAAGTTTTTTTAGAGCCTGGTCCACTGAGTCTACTCAGCTCTATATAATTAAACATACACACACACAAAAAGATTGCTTTTAGAGAATGTTTTGAAAACTGAAGCCATTTGTTTATCGAAAGAGGGACAGCTTGAGCAGCATGAGGCCAGAGTGTTCCTAAGTGTGCCATACTGAGATTGAAGATAACACAATCATTATACTAACAGTCTCAATTCAGACCTTTCCTCAGTGTTTCTGCCCAGAGTCAGTAAGATTGTCCTTTGGCATCTTATTCCTATAAATCACAAGGAAGTGGATGGCGCTTCAGAATCTCAGCACTATTTTAATATTTAATTAAGTATAATTTGGGGGAAAATTTTTTATATTAAAATATCAGGAGTCTGTATGCTGCTAGTCACATAAATACATACCCAAGACCCAGTTCAGCCATCCTATTTTACATTGGATGCTCAAACCAGATTATGGGAATAGTTAGGCGAACATTAATATATTGTGTGGCATGCTTTTTAAATCTTGGTCCTCCTTTAGTTGGCCTCAGAGTATGACTAGGGACTTTGATGCAGTATTACCAACACTAATGTCTGCATATATGAATGTCTGAGTATAGGGAAAAGCTGTAAGACTTGCCAAATTCTGATGAGAAGAGAATGTTTTTATGGACATGGAATTCCTTTTGACCTACTATGTATCATATGGAATTTTCTTAATAACACTTTTTATAGACTGGTTGGCCTAATATCTGATGAATGAGAAAATAAAATATTGAGCATTTTCTTTAATATACACATTTAAGTTATATTTACATTTTAAAATTGACATTTTTTAAAATTTCAACTCTTTGTATATATAAATGAATGTTTTTGGTTTTTAAACCATCTGCTATTAGGAAAGGGTATCTGTTTTTTAGATAAGGTTTTAGATTATTTATTTAAAATGGCATGGATACTAGCCTGGGAGACAGATGGTTTTGTGTTTATAGAGAGTGTAAAAGGAAACAGTGAAAGTTTTGGTGTGAGTGATTTGTCAGCAGCCTTTTTATGACAAAAGAACAACAATAAAAAAGGTAACTTCTCTCCCACTCTCCCAGTTAGAGTTTAAGGTTTGTGGGCATAGCAGTCATTTTCTCTTCGTCTCTGTGAAACCCTAAGTGCTATGTAGGCAGCCTTGTATATGATAAATATTTCTTTAATCAATCTGGATTGGTAGCAGTTTTATGCTAGGTTAAAACAAGTTGGGGTTTTTTTTTGCTGTTTTATCATACATGGTAATAGGATAGTTGTGTCTGAAACATAAACTTTATGTAAAAAAATTTAATGAGTCAAGTCGATATGGTGGGATTTAATAAAAAGATAAAATTAATGGTAATCATTTAGTTTGGGGTTTTCCTAACATTTTGAACAGCTCCAAATTATAAAAGAAGTGTGACATTTAGTATAAGTAAACTTCTTAAAAATGTTTATGTAGCTGATCAATTTGTGAGGTTGTGCTTATTTTAAAAATAAACTTAGGAATTGCATGTTCAAGTATCCTTCTGAATGTCAAAGGATAATATAAAAAATAGATTTCTAGATATTCAAATGTCATCTATTTTTCTGCCTTGCATAGAATCAGAAGCAGCTTTTAACCATCTGGAAATGTTATGTAATACACCGTGGTCAGTGACTTTCTTTTGGTTTCTTCCTTTTTATTTATTTTATTTTTGATTCTAAGGTTTCCTTTCTCTTTTACCTTTCCATTGTCATATGCCATGTATCCTGCACATAGCTCAGTGCCTGGCCAGAATAATCTCTCTTGCCAGCTTATAATCAAAGGGCGTACTGAGCAAAACAGCTGAGCTGTATTAGGCAACCACAGTCTGGACTGCATTGCTTAACTGCTGAATAACACATCACAGGTGCAGGATTAGTGCTGCCTACGGTGCTGGTCTTTTTAGTGGGAACCCCTAGCAATTCTGTGCCTCCTCCTCATGTCTCATCCCAGGGAACCTGGCAATGATCTATCAAGCGCACAGAAATCAAATGTGAGTAGTGGGAAAGGCTTTATGTCTTACAGAGGCTCGTTTTTCCCCTCCAGAAATTGTAAGCAAGATCAGTTAAGCCAATTCTGGCACAGGCACAAAAGAAGATGATAGAATTGTCTTTTCTGGGCATAGAGAGTGAATAGAAAAATTCGGGGGGAGGGGTATCAAAAATTTTATGCACAAAAAATCACATGGCAAGGAAATGCAGTTTAACTTAGCTGCCCCAGCAGTGTATAATTTAGCTGACTTCTAAACTACTAACTAAAATGTCCACATATATTGCTTTAGCTTTTGCATTGCATATGTGTTGGAGTACGTGGTGTGCTTGCCTCTACACATTTTCAACACTGCCCTGGTGAAAATTAAATGCTGTGGCTGTGTAAAGTCCTTGTGGTATAATTTAACCATTCTTAGTTTGTGGCTCTGTGAATTCTTCAGCTATCTAGGACATATGACTAAATTCACAGATTACAAAAGTCAAGGTTGCTTTCTTGCAAATATG
The DNA here is from genome assembly GCF_000327345.1 of Myotis davidii. NCBI lineage: Eukaryota > Metazoa > Chordata > Mammalia > Chiroptera > Vespertilionidae > Myotis > Myotis davidii. Next base: position 2,954,229 of record NW_006283768.1, on the reverse strand, counting down.
GCCTTTAAAAATGCAAAAATATGTTAAAATATAAATTAAGGATCTGAATATTAAAACAAATGAATGTTTTAAAAATAAGGTAACTAAGTCATTTACTTTTGATCAGGAAGGTTAGGAATTATTTTAGTGAGGTCAAGTATATTCTCAGCAATGAAGGCGATTTTAGGAATTTATATCACTTTTGGTATCTATCTTAGAACACTTTCTATGAAGCAAAGCACATGAATGTAAACAAAGCCCAGTAGATAGCAGTGCAGGTTTTGAGCAGTTGTGTATTTAGTTTAGTATTTTTTTCTTAAAACTCTATAATGGCATTCTAATATTCACATTGTTGTTTTAATTTTTATTTTATTTTTTTAAATTAAATATTTATTGTAGATTATTAGACAGTTGTTCCCCCTCCCCCCCGCTTAGTCATTTTATTGAATTTACTCCCCTCCTCCTGGTTCCTACCGTACCCTCTGCCCTTCCCCACCCCCTCACTGTCCTCATCCATACATGTATGCTTTTTGTCCAGTCTTGCTAATTATCATTATTCCATATTGTTTCATCAGAGCTAGATCTTTAAGTTTATTGATGATGGTAGTAGTTGATAACAGTGCAGTCTGTGATATTTTAAAAGTATGTATGTATTCTATGCCTCAACTATTTTTTGCCTCAAATATTTAAACACTTGAAATAGCATTATGTGTGTATTTTTAGGTGGATATGCTCTTTAACAATTATTCAGTTAGAGGATGCAGACAGTATGGGGAACAGAGAGATCCTAAATGCTTTCCAGGTTTTTTCTGTGGGGAAAAAGAATGGCATGAACATGGTGATTTGCTTTTTGGTCTGTCTGGCTTCATTGTCACTTCTCTTCTCTACATATATGAGTCTGTTCAAAGTAGTTTTACACATCAGGCTGACTTGGAAGTGCTTTGCAAAGCGGCAGAGTACGTTTTAGTGTGGGGGCAAGTTGAACATCTACTTTGATTAGCTTCAGAACTCTGTGAAGCAGAGCATTGATAGAAACCTCTCTGAATAGAACCCGAGTGGCTGGCCTGGCAGGCTGCCAAGTCTTTGACATTATTGTTGAAGAGACCCTGTGTCATTTTCTTTTCCAATAATGTGGATTTGACCAGACACATTAAATATTTTTAAAAACACAGATATTTAGAATTTTTTAATCGTTCTGTCAGCTATGATTATCCTATTTGATGGGTATAGATTGAGTTGGATGTTAACTTATCTTGAAACATTGTGGCTACTTGCTTGTCAAGCCCCTTATTTCTAATATTGATGCTTTTATTAAACTACTTATACTCAAGTTGTGTTTGGAATATTTTCAAAGATTTTTAGTTTATTTGAACATTTTTGATGATTTTCTCCAAATTCAAAAGCATCTTAATACCTGAGGGAAAGGTAAACTGCTGTTTTACCTTTGAAGATTGTATGTGTGATAACTAAAGTACTGTCATTGCTATCATAATAGATTATTATGCATACTCAGGCTCAGAACTCTGTAGTAGTTGCCTATAAAACCAACCAATATAAATGTCTATATTGTCTGTTCACATTTATGTAATCTATTTAATCTTTTCATGATCTGCACAGGTCCTAATCTAGTATCCCATACAACAAAACACTTGAATGATAGAAGGTTTCACTTTTTATCCAGGTGGTTTGGAGTCTCTTGGCAGGGTTTGTAAGATATACTGGTAAAACGTTGAAAACATGATTATTCTGCAGAACCTGAGTGATGTGGTAATGTGGATGTGTGTGGTGAAAAGAGAAACAATTGCCATTAAATGGAAACATGTAGAAATATTTGATGATAAAAGCCCCAGTGTCTATAGACAGCCTGCACATCTCCAGCATGTTAAAATTAAATGTGTTTTTCTTAACTTACGCAATAGTGTTAACAATGAACCTCTGAAATGAAAAACTGTCCTTATGTCTCCCTGGTTTTGCTGCTTATGTTTTCCATAAAAGATTGTGGTTGATTACTGCCACCCATAGTAATCTTTCCTTCTATGTACTCCTACCCAGGACTTACTTACATTTGATAATTGTATGTGGCATTGTGACATCTATTTTATTGTTTTCATATACTATTTTGGGGTTTCCATATGTAGTTGATTTTTCTTACCATGTCCCATGTGTAGTTGATTTGTCTCACCAGCAAAATTATTATTTTATTGATGGTACTTCCAGAGCTCAGGGCCATTATGTTATGTAGATAGAAAACGTTTTATGATTACTTGCTAAGTAAATGAATGTACCACAGGAGAAAAGAAAATTAATAAGAATACATTAGTTGGTTCTGAATAAACTTTCAATGTTTCTTAAACCAAAAGGCTCTGTATTTTTATAGACTTTTGCTCACAGTGATGAATCTAGAAAGAAAAGGAAAGTAAAATAAAATAAAATGAAGTAATATATTTGAAGAAGAAAAGGAAGAGAAGTAGAAACATATAGGAGACTAGTGGCCCAGTGCACGGATTTGTGCACATTGAAAGGAAATCAATTAGAAGAAATATTTTAATATCGCTATTTGCCTTTTCTCTATAATAGAAGTGTCAGAGATTAAAGAAAATTAATAAAATGTATATGAAAATATGTAAAATGATTAATAAACAATAACAACATGATATAACAATAACAAAGACATGATATAACAACAACAAAGACATGATATAAAAACAATAAAAACATGATATAAAAATAACAAAAACATGGTGTAAAAACAACATTGATAAAAATAATGACTGATAAATTGATTAAACTTATTCTAATATCTCCCTGTACACCACATTAAGAGTGAAAACACTTTCAGAATGCTTGACTAATTTCCCTTCTGATGAAGTATTTACCACTTTAATGTCACATGCTCTTCAAACTCGAGAGAAAGCAACATATAACTGAGCATGTCCGAAAACGGGTTCAAGGAGGAATATTCCTTCTCTCTCTAGAGTTTGTCCTTGTGATTTATTAATAGTCATCACAAATGCTGGCATTACAGGAAACTGTCTTCGAATTAATGTCAATGGGAGGCCAGTGTCAGATGGGGTCAAATAAATTCTTAGAATCAGAACAACTTCTCCTTCTGCAGATCCTGTTAATACTTCAGCTTTGATTATGTTAGGTCACAATCTTTTGATAATAAAGCTAGTACCATAACAAAGATCCCATTTACTATTGAGATTTCTCAGTAGCAGGATGATTGCACCTACTTTCAATTTTAATTTATGACACGGCATTTCTAAAGGAGTAATGCTATTAAGAAATTCAATGAGAAAATTTTTTCCTTTTCGGCATCATCTGTTGAATCATCACTCAAATAGGTGTGAAAATCCCCATCGAGTATATCAAAAATTTCTTTACTTATGAATGTGCTCATTTTTAGGACAAAGAATTGCATGTTTAGATATATTTTCAATATTATCTATAGATAAAGGTAGCTTCAATAATAGATTCGTTACAAATCATTTCACAGAGGATTTCAGTAGTATCTGTTCTGAGAGCTATATATATATTGTGCATGCACGAGTCAACGTTAATTTTTAAATTGCCAGTGTGCGTCATATGTACCAGCCGGCCGGTCGGTTGGGCGGTAGGACTGATGTACGGTTGGTCACTTAGCCTATTATATATATAGGTGAGTGAGCAGGGACCAGAGGAACAAAAATGAAAATAAAATAGGAAAAGAGAAAAATCTGAAGAATTAAACAAACAAAAATAGGAATAGCAAGTTTCTGCTGCCCAAAAAACAATGGTTCACTCTTACTATGTGCAAGGAACATAGTAGGAGCTTTTCTTAGACTATCTCATTCAGTTTTCACAGCAAACAGATGAGTGCTGCCACTCTCCACATCCTCTGTAAGGAAGGTTAAGTGACTTGCTTAGGCCACAGAGCAGGGAAGTAGCTGAACTGGGTTTGAACTGTTCTGTCTGTTTTATACTCTATCCTGGTCAAGTCTGCATCCACTGCTTGGTGAACATACCTGATACTGGTTTCTCACCCGACATTTCATCCCACTTCACCTTCCCTTGTCCCTCTTTCCTCTGACTCCTGAAACTCTTGAAGAAGAAAGATTTCCATGCAGGTAACATTACAGTTAATAATAAGGAAGTATACCCTTCCCTTATAATATACTAGAGGCCCGGTGCATGAAAATTCATGCACTTTGAGGGAGGGGGGTGTCCCTCAGTACAGCCTGCTCCCTCTCGCAGTCCAGGACTCCTCGGGGGATGTCCACCTGATGGCTTAGGCCCGCTCCCTGGGGGGATTGGGCCTAAGCTGGCAGTCAGACATCCCTCTGGCAGCCCAGGAGCCCTTGGGGGATGTCTGACTGATGGCAGCGGGTCTAACCCATCAGTCGGACCATCTTTAGTGCTGCCGAGGAGGTGGGAGAGGCTTGGCTTGTGGCTGAACAGAGATCCCCCTGTGGGAGCACAATGACCACCAGGGGGCAGCTCCTGCGTTGATTGTTTGCCCTCTGGTGGTTAGTGCATGTCATGGTGACCTGTCGGACTGCCATTAGGGTCAATTTGCATATTACTCTTTTATTATATAGGATTATTACATAGGATGTGATTTTGCTTTGGTATTTTTGAATCAAAATTGTATTTATATTTTGTTACTTTTCAAAAGAATTAGGCACATCCTAACTTTGTAGTAATCATTGGGTTTCATGTTGTTTATATGTGTGTGTGTGTGTGTGTGTGTATATATAAAGTTTTTATTACAAACAACATAAAAATTTATTTGAAAATGTGTTAATAAAATAAAAACAGGTTAAGCAATGAAAATTGAGGAAGCTTAATAGACAGTAAGTGAATCATTTCACTCAATCATCAAATTGAGTGAAATGATTCAAGATTTAAGTGATGAAATAAAAATTAGTTATCTATTAAGTGTTCTTTTTAAAAAAATATATATTTTATTGGTTTTTTACAGAGAGGAAGGGAGAGGGATAGAGAGTTAGAAACATCGATGAGAGAGAAACATCAATCAGCTGCCTCCTGCACACTCCCTACTGGGGATGTGCCAGCAACCAAGGTACATGCCCTTGACTGGAATCGAACCTGGGACCCTTGAGTCCGCAGGCTGACGTTCTATCCACTGAGCCAAACCGGTTAGGGCTATTAAGTGTTCTTATTTAAGATCACTAAAAGTTATTTTTAAAATTAACATTATTTTTAAGCTCTGATTTAAGTTTTATTCCTGTTTATTATAGACTCTTGTTTTTAACTAATGTATTTAAGCAAGTTTTAGTTAAGAAAGGAAATAGGCATTGCTTCGTGTTATTTATTATCATACACGATAACTAGGGGTAGAAAAGATCATTCCCAAAGCATTGCTGGCCAGTCCAGGACTTTCAAAATTTTCTTTCATTCATCTTTTTACCAGAAATACATAAGTGTAAACTAGTGTGATAAGAATTGCAATTTCTCTTCTTGCTCCTTGCCTGCCCTCTGGTGTAGAGGGGATAGAATAGTGAAGACACAAAATTTTATTACTTTTTTATATATTCAGAGAGCTAAAAAATAAGCAAAAAAGAAAATGAAGGAAAACAATTACTAAGTAGATCCTGTGTCACAAAATAATAATGTAATTTTTAAATGAATTTTGATAACTCAAATTCATTTCTAAGCATATTGTGTATGGATATTTAATTTTCCTTGAATTACCTTTGTTGTTCATAAAGATTGCTCTCTATGTATTTTAAGTTGGCAATGGATTCTGATGTTCTCTTCACTGTGATATATAAAAACTAAAAATGTCTCACTTATGGTATATTTGCAGTGATAAAAATGTTACTGAGAAAAAAAATAATCAGAATTAAATATAGCCAAAATGAAAGCAGGAAAGTTCAGATTTACACAAAAGATTTGTTACTGAGGTGTATGTTACTGAGAAAAAAAATAATCAAAATTAAATATAGCCAAAGCATTTTGGGATCTAATGGATGAATATAGAATTTAAAATTTATTTGTTGTAGAGTTGTAGTAGAATTGTACCTTTTTTAAGCATTTCACTTTTGTTTTGTCTCTCATCTTTCTGGAAAAAAAAATCTTGTTCCATTTCCTTTTGTAAAAATCATATGGAAGAGTTCATAATATCATAAAATATATAGGAATATTTTAAAAATAAACTTATTTATTAAGTTTATACGTCAAAAATAGTTATTTTATTCTTTATATCAGGTTTCTAGCTAATAATTGTCCACTAATTCCAAATAAGTAGTTTAAAGAAACTCTGCCTTATTTCCTAACTTATGCAAGAAGAGATGCCATACAAAACTTCATATAATTATACACAAAACAGCTGAAAATATGTATAGAACTATAACATATATCCCAGAGAAGATATTCAAGATTCAAGAAAAATAACTTTCTATTTAACCTTTGTAATTGAACGAAAGTCACATTATTGCATGCTAATTATTAGATTATTTCATGAAGTTTGATTAATTTGCCTGGAAATCTATAAATCTCTTATATATGGAAGTCCTAAGTAATATAATTTAGTTGTGATTCATTAAGAGTACACACACAGAAAAGCACACATGTCTGGAAGTGATTTTGTGGTTCATTTATCCCTAAAAGACTAGTGGTCCTTTGAAAAACGAGAACCGATTTACATTGGCTTCCACATGCCCTACTTTGTATTATCTTAGTAATTTGGATAGTTAACTCCCTGGGTTATAATGTAACCAGCTAATCTAAACAGGATGCATCTGAAATGTCTGGATTCACACTATGGGACTCAAGATTGGTCATGAGAAAGAGAGGAGGAGTGAGGGAGGAGAGAGAAGGAAGGTGAAATATGTGATGAGCTCCTAAAGAGTGACTCATTCAGTAGAGGATTTATTCCGTAGAAATTTCTACAAAGTCTGACTTTTCTCAGTATTTTTCCTTTACGTTTTCCTGTCAGCTTTATTTCTAATTCTATTATTAAATATTTAAAAAGCCGTAATTGCCCAGAGTGCTGTTGGGAAGAAATAATCAATTTTGTTGAAATTCTGTTCAATTTAATTAAATAGAAGCCATTCACTCTTTAGCTTTCCTTGGTGGAAAAATCTTTTAAAGATTTAACTTACTAGTTTAGAAAATAAAATGTACTAAATTATACTTAATGTTTCTTTAATGGTTAGTCATCTTCCAGTTGTTTCAATGATTAGCTTTTCTATAAAATTTAACACGAAATTAAGTAGCATGAGAATTAATAAAGACCTTACATTATCTTAGTGAGCTTACTAAATCAGACTTTGTTATCTATTAAAGTCTGCCTTTGTTGTGTTTCAAATGGAAGGACACTAAAAATATAATAAAATGTGAAAAATACATTTTGATAATTGGACATTTGATATTTGGGATATATCTTCATTACTGCTACTCTATTCTTCATCTGGATATTCACCATTATCATAAATACATATCTTTGTCTTTCCTTCTAGCTTTTACTTCAGCATCACTATTATCAGACTGAATTCATATCTTTATAAAATGATTATTCTTTGTCAAGCATTTCATTGCCTTTTTCATGTCTTAGCTGATGTGTTTTGTCTTTTTTTTAAATGTATCTTTATCATTGAAAGTATTACAGATGTCCCCCTTTTTTTCCCCTTTAACCCCTTCCACCCCACACCTCCTCTCACCACACTATTGTCTGTGACCATGGATTATGCATATATGCATTTAAGTTCTTCGGTTAACCTCTCCCTCCTCCAAACCTCCCCTTTCCCTCTGAGATTCAACAGTCTGTTCCATGCTTCTATGTCTCTGGATCTGTTTTATTCATCAGTTTATTTTGTTCATTGGATTCCACATATGAGTGAGATCATGTGATACTTGTCTTACTCTGACTGGCTTGTTTCACTTAGCATAATACTCCCCAGGTCCCTCCATGCTGTCTCAAGGGTAAGAGAAACTCCATTTTCATAGCTGCATTGTATTCCATTATGTAAATGTACCACAGCTTTTTAATCCACTCATCTACTGATGGGCACTGGGCTGTTTCCAGATCTCAGCTATTGTAAATAGTGCTGCATATATTCTTTCTGGCTGATGTTTCAAGATTCTTAGGATAGATTCCTGAGAGTGGGGATCACTGGATCAAATGTCAGTTCCATTTTTTATTTTTTGAGGAAATTCTATACTGTTTTTCGTAGTGGCTGCACCAGCTTGCATTCTCACCAGCAGTGTATTAGGGTTCCCTTTTCTCCACATCCTTGCCATTTGTTGATTTGTTGATGGTAGCCATTCTGGTGGGTATGAGATGTTTGATACCTCATTATTGTTTTAATTTTAATCTCTCTGCTGATTAATGACTTTGAGCATTTTTTATATGTCTTTTGGCCATCTGTATGTCCTGTTTGGAGAAGTGTGTATAGAGGTCCTTTGCCCATTTTTTAATTGGATTGTTTGGCTTCCTTTTGTCAAGTTGTATGAGTTCTTTGTATATTTTGGAAATTAACCATGTATCAGATGATTGACAAATACATTATTCCACACAGTGGGCTCCCTTTTCATTTTGTTGATGGTTTCTTTTGCATCTCTGTGATGTATATATCGGGTTCACCTGTCCAGTCTTCTGCAGGGGTGGGGGAGGAAGGTTACTAGCCTCTAAGGACTGCGACAAGCAAGATAGCTGAAGTTCTAATAACTTCTAAAATAGATTTAAGCTTCCTCCTGTTTTCAATACTCCCTTCTCTCTCACTTCCAAAACTAATTTGTGGTACCAGTATGGAGACTTCCAAGTTGAGTGGTAAAATTATTTTGACTCTTGGCTTTTTTCCACCTTTGTCATAGAAGATCAGCATTTGGGGCTTCGTTAAATTAATTTCTGGCCCTGGTTCGGTGGTTCAGTTGGTTGGAGCATCATCCTGTACACCAAAGGCTTATGGGTTCAATTCCCATTCCAGGCACGTACCTAGGTTGCAGGTTTGATTTAGTTGGGGCACTTAGGGAGGCAACTGATCGATGTTTCTCTCTCTCTCTTCCTCTCTTCCTCTAAAATCAATAAGCCTATTCTTGGGTGAGGATAAAAACAATCAGTTTCTGCTTTCTAGGTTTTTATTGCTAGTATCTTCTCTTTATCTCTTTTACATTGTAGGTTCCTTTTTTAGCCCCATTTGCTGTTATAAAAATAAAATTTTTGTTCAAAAGGACAGGACCCTGTAAATCTACCCTTTTCAAGAAAAATTACATTTTAATAGTCTTTCTTGTTAATAAGTATACTTCTATAGCAACATTTTAATTGTTTCATAGGAATCTCATTTTAGAGATCTAACTTATCTCCTGTTTTAAACAGGTTGTTTTAAGCAATATTGCGAAGAATTTTCTCATAGCTGAATCTTATATCATTCTTTAATTTAAATTTTAATTGTGACTCCTTTAAAATGTTTCTTACAAATCAACATCTTATTTCCAATGGTATGAGGAATTTCCATTCTAATGTAGACCATGTAAACATTTCATTTAATAACTTTTCTCACCAAATGGTTAATTCAGTGGATGTTTAGTTTATTCTACTTACAGGCTATGCCTGGAACAAGATAGGTACCCATTACATATCTTAAGTAGGCATATTCACAATAAATGAAATTTTATTATTTTGTTTATAACTTCGAAGACATGGGGTCTGGCATAGACTGAAAATATCTCATTTGCATCACTTTGTATTACTTTGAGGTAATTCAGGCCATAACATTAGTAGTATTGAGAACCAGAATTCAATTAATTAGCTTAATATACAGAAAATCAGGAAAAATCACCACAGATCTTTTTCTAAATTTCTCATTCTCTGCTATACCAATGGCTAAAGGCATCTATTTGCTGTTTTTAAAAATAACACATGCACACTGTTCACTTCTATTTTGTATATTGCACTTAGGCCTAGAATTTTATTTCTTTAGCCTTACAATCTGTTAGATACTATTTTTGTTGAAATTTGATTTCATTAAAGGCCCGCTGCATGTGCTGAGAGAAATTTAAAGTCAAAACATTGCTCAGGGTGACAATTTGTGCAGTGATATTGCATGTTGAGAGCTTTTACCCCAATGTCTAGAAACATACAATATTGATTAATGCGTGAGTCCTTCTCAGACATAATTTCTTTCCAGAAGCAGTGGTAGTGAAGAAGGAAACTATGTTACATAATGAAACATTGTCTCATTATTTAAAATGTGAAAAAATTACATTATTTTATATAATAACTAACATTTATTAAGTATTACTATGTAACATATATATTCTAAACTCTTGACATGAGGTAGGTGCTTGTAAGTATCTTCATCTTAAAGGTAAGGTAATGAGACACAATGAGATTATTTATAAAGTCGTCCGAGGTGAACTAACTGATAAATTGCAAAGCCTAATTTTGACCCCAGAATATCTGACTGTAGAGATCATGTCAACTGGAGTGTCTTCCATCAAAATGTAGACTCATTGATACTAATATGAGTAGCATTTGCATGAGTAACTTTTGCATAAACTGATGGGGAAGATGTATCTTTTGAAATGTATCTTAATGATAAGTTTTCATCTTCCTACCCAGTTTTTCAGGTTAAATATTTCAAATAATTTGTTTAAAAAATACAAATTATACCTAAAATACAGACTCCTAAGTAAAGAGACTGCTGGAAAGAGAATTTTAGAGGCCAAATAATCTAGGTTTAAATGCTGGCTTTGTGATTTTTATTTTTTAGATTTAAAGCCATAGGACATGTATTTTGTATTTAAATCTAGAATAGCCAGTATTTATGTTTTTTTATAAACTGTGCAATACGCTTACGCGATTACAGTGACTCTGTAGCCCCCGAGCGTCCCGGAGGGAGCCCGCGTCTTAGAAGCTGGCATGTTCACATTATGTGATAAATGTCTAACGGTGCTGCTGCCGAAATGTAGTGCCGGGGCGCGCAGGCTCCTGTGGGGGCACCGCTGACCATCACCGGTGGCGTCGGCGCCTGTCTTACAGCGAGGGCGCCCCCAAGCCTCCGAAGCGGCAAGTCCGCCGTCATTTTAAGAGGAGCAACTTCAGCTTCAAAGATCCTTTTAAGCTTCCAAATGGATCGTTTAAACTATTTCTTGGCCCAAGAGCTAAACTAGAGGCTCAGACGTTAGCTTGTGAAGTTAATAGACTTTCCTAAAGGGGTAAATGCATCCCGCTGGCCAATCGATGTCCGCTCCTGGCGAATGTTTGTGCCGCGCTATAAAACCCGCCATCCATGGTCCCTAGATATTCTCGTCCCAGCAGTAGGTGGTTTTTCCCTTCATCTGAACCTAGGGGGCTGCGAGGTGTTGCCCTACAGAGAGATGAAGGGACTCGTCCCGTTGGGGCTCCGCGCTGAACACTGACACGTGGCTCTTGTGGAAGAGCCTGGTTTTGGTTTTCTTTCTTTGTCACGTGGAGTCTCCTGCGGGCGGATGGGGAGTGTGAGAGGAGACGGTCAGATCTGTTGCTGAGTTTTGTACCTGGATCTCATTTTACAAGAGACTCTTTAGGCAGGGCGTGTTGTGACGTGAACGCTTCCCTTCTTGGCCACTCCAGCGGAGTGGGGAAACTGAGGCCTGGGCTAAGTGACCCCAGAGGTCACAGCCAGAGGTCACGGAGCCCCTGGCGGTGGAGACGGGTCTGGAAGGCTTGTCTTTGCGATTCTCCACGTCCTTGGTACTAGTGCCAGCTCCTCTGCAGGCTGGCCCGGCCCGAGGATCCCCCCTCCTAGGGCCCCCCCACCCTGGGGCCTGGGTGGGGACGCTCCCTTCCCGGAACATTTTCCCAGCAGCAGCCCTGGTCGCAGGGGGAAACCGGTGGCCTGCCCGGGCCCTGCCCACCGCCATC
>NW_006283768.1:2932944-2942056 GCF_000327345.1 Myotis davidii | reverse complement strand
ACAGCCCCCACTGCTCGTCCAAAGATCTTGCGTTGTAAATGCCACCACCACTGTCCGGAAGACTCGGTCAACAATATTTGCAGGTTGGTCGTCTACATTATCCAAACCTTGTGTGAACAGAAAGTCCCTACTAAAGAGTTGTATGCCAGTGTTTCCAAAAGCACGTTTTAGGGAATAGTGCCCAAGCCCCCTGACTCTCAGAGTTGTGCCTGTATTTAGAGAAACCAGGAGTTACATTTTCCCTGAAATGCTGCTCTGAGATTCTCCTTCCTCCAAACATCACACATGCACAAAAAATAAACATAGAGCACAGGTCTCAGGCTCCATGTCAAGAAGCAAAACCCAATTAGTTTCTTTTAAAAGACCTGATCCCCCAAATTAATTCAACAGCAGGGAGTATCAAATGTGTGTTTTTTGGTTTTGTTCTGTTGTAACCATTTGTCATGCTGCTGGTGCGAGTGTTTTGGGAAGAACTCCTAAGCTGCCAGGATTCATTCAGAAACAGACTCTGGGAAGCAGGATGGTGACAGGGTCAGGAGAGTCTGCCAGATGACAGGAAAAACATTGTCAGAGTACCAGACAATGCACTCCTCAGCAGGTAATTCTGTTTGCATAAATATTTTCTAACATGTGAACCTGGATACTCTGCCTCCTTCTTCCATACACATCTTTATGCAACTGCAGCCATTTCGCTGGTCAGTGTAGCTGCACTTACTCTCCTGGGTGAGGACAGCAGGGGGTAGAGGCACAGCCCATTAGGCACGGTGGCCCAGGGCGAGTGGGCCCAGGTAGCCAAACAAGTGAAGGTCTCAAAAGTTAAATGTCATTGAAGCACAGCCTGCCTCAGGAAGGATAATGGACCCAACAAGGAGTCGGCTGCTAGGTGAGAAGCGCAGGCAGATACCTGGGCAGCCATGTGGGGCCTCATTATCCAGAAAGGAGCATGAAATTGAATGCATTTTTCCTTCCTGAAACCGTTTTTTTTGTTTTTTATTTCTTACAAAGTGGATCTCATATAAGCTTATCAGTATGTTAGGAAATACATAGTTCAGGAAATAGATATTAACTGCATGACAGGGAGGGAAGTGGGGTATACGCCTATGTATATGTTTCCTTTTATCAGCAAAACCACTGAGCATGGTAGGGGATGCTTATTTCTTACCATTGGATGTGAGGGCTTTAGGATCCAGAGAGGCCTGAGAGCTGGGCTCTTGTACAAGAGAGCAAGGTTGGGTTCACTGAGTGTCGAAAGGTAAAATGATTCTAAGCTCAGACACTATTTCCTGGGGAACAGTGCCTTTTTAAAATTTATTTTTATTTATTTCAGAGAGAAAGAGAGGGAGAGAGATAGAAACATCAATGATGAGAGGGACTCATTGATTGGCTGCCTCCTGCATGCACCCCACTGGGGATCGAGCCCGCAACCCAGGCATGTGCCCTTGACCGGAATCGAACCCGGGACCCTTCAGTCCCCACACTGGCGCTCTATCCACTGAGCCAAACTGCTAGGGCAGCAGTGCCTTTTTGTAGTGAATAGAAAAAGTATCGGGAATTTTACGAAGTTTACTGAAGACAGCAGGCGGAAGCATATTAGGGGGCTATCATGCTTTTTTTGTCTGAGTCTCTAGTAACTAAGAATAAATCTGTGTGTGTCATTTAAATCATAGTCTGGTGATCATACGTTCAGGCTTTCTAAAACTATCCCAATTTCACGTCTTTTGTCCTGTTTTCCTTATAGGCCATCGAAGTGTCCTAAGTTCATTGGGAGGACAGTGTTCAGGCAGGTTAACTGCAGTGCGAATTCTCTGTGTGGGAAGGGGAAGCGTGGTTTTCTTAGAGTACAGGGGGAGGAGGCATGGAAGGAGTTGAGCCTGGAGACTAGGGAAGGATTGCCAGTGGCCACGTGGGCTGTGTCACAGATGTTGGTCTGATTCCTGAGAACACAGGAAGCCATGGAAGCTAATGTTTAATTAAGCAGGAGAAACAGTGACAATGAGCTTTTTTGAAAAATTTTCTTTTCTTCAGAGTTTTGGATGTATTCGAGGGAAACAAAAATGAATTTGAGAACAACAACGGTTAGGTAAGGGAAATTGAAAAGTGGATTCAGGAAGGACAGTTCGTGTGAGAGAACATGATCTTGTACGAGGGTGGTGCTGGTGCAGGAGAGGTGGATGTGTTGGAGAACTATTTAGAAGGAAAGTTTTATGCTGGTGAATTGTATATGGGAGGGCTTCACACGTTTCTGGATGTACATTTAGATGCATAGTACAGCCTTTCAATGAAGAAGGACAAAGGAAAACAGTCGGGTTCCAATCTAGACATTGTTGAGTTTAAGGTTTCTAACACATCCAAGTGAAGATATCAAAGGGTAGGCATAGGGTGTGAATTTGGAACTCAAATACAAGATTGGGGAGGGAATGTGGAATAAAACGTGAGTCAGTTTTTGCTATGGAACAAGCTCAAAATCATAGTGGCTTACAACTAAAGACTATTTATGTATTTATTTTAATCCTCGCCTGAGGGTTTTTTCAATTGGTTTTTTAGAGAGAGTGGGAGTGGGAGAGACAGAGAGAGAGAGAAACATGGATATGAGAGAGGCACATCAATTGGTTGCCTCCTGCACACAACCTGACCAGGGCCAAGGATGGAGCCTGCAACCGAGGTAAGTGCCCTTGACCGGAATTGAACCTGGGACTCTTCCATCAACAGGCCATGGCACTCTATCCATTGAGCCACACCGGCTAGGGCTATTTATTTTTATTTTTTAAAAATTCCTGTTCTACAAGTGGGCTGCCGCTGTGTTGAGCTATGCTGGATTGGGTGTGCTTGGCTTCGGTCTGCTACTTGAGCTCAGGCCTACTCCACATGTTTCTCCATTCTTTTTGGACCAGCAGCTACCCACATGAGTGTGGGGGAGCAAACTTTTAAAGCTTCTGTTTGTGTCATGTCCTCTAACATTCCATTTACAAATCATATGTCATAGTTAAGCTCAAAGTCAAGGAGACTATGTCTAGGGTGGGGCATGAAGAATTGAGAACCATACTAGAATAATCCAATCTACCAGAGGAAGACAGCCTTGAGGCATGTCATGCTTGGGTAAAGGAGGCTCTCCCAGGAGACTGAGAATTAGCAGTGAAACATGGTGTCATTAAAGCCAAGTTTACAGAGGGAGGATGCTGTTAGAGGTCAAATAGGATAAGAACTGAAATGCAGCAATCACATTTATTGACCTTGATAACTGCTGTTTAGAAATATTTAATGTGGAAGTAGCAATGGAAGCCAGATGGGAATGGGTTGTGAATTACATGGTTTCAAACTTTGATTTATGACAGCAAAAAAAACAAAACAAAAACACCACTACAACCCCCCCAAAAACCCAGCAACAATAACAATAGAACCCCTCAAAAAACATGGGTATACCATGACAGTCAGCATGAATCAGTTAACTTGTAGACATCAATAGAAAACTAATCTTGATTGAGTATTTTTATAAACTCTAGCATGTTTATTTTATAGCATTCCCTATAAAAAATGTAACATTATCTACATTTTTCAGGTGAGAAATCTGAGGCTCTGAGGGATTAAGTAATTTTTACTAGGTCACTGTTCGTGCTGATATGATGAGAAAATTGTGGCCAATATTCCAAAGTCCTGAATCCTTGACCAGCAGCCTACGCCTGACAATGGCTCTCAAAGGAGTGAATATTAACTCTTGAGTGAAACCGCAAATCTATTTGCTAATGATATATTGACTATAGTTGAGTCTCCTGTGCACAGAGATCAATTGTGAGTGAATCACGGGGGCTATTCTGGTCCTGCGCCCTAAGCCCTGGAATAAGTCCAGTCTTTCTGCCTCCATTCCTGGAAGCCAAGGTTACACTCGTTGACCTTCCTCCTCCACCCCTTACCCCCAATAACTTGTACATGGTACTTTTCTAAATATAATAAAAATGTATTATAGATTAATTAGAAAAATAAATTTAAAATACTTAAAAATTATGTGCTCCTTTTTTTCTATTTTCCATTAGATTCAACAGCTAAATGTATTGCTATACAAATTTCAATTTCTGTGTTAATCTCACAGACCAATAACAAGCTGTTTGCTGACTTGAAAGGGAGCACCCTTTGAGTAATACGACACTCATTCCTAGGTACAAAATTCTAAACACAAGAGTGTCCTCGCTTGAGGCTGAGATAAGGGCCGGTCTAAGCTGTCCGGTTGGCTATGAAGCAGATCTTAGCCAAGCTGAGTGTCTTGGTCAGGGGTGGGCAACCGTTTTGTGAGTGCGTGCCAAAACCAGCAAAATCTCTGACTCAAAATTCTTCTGCGTGCCAACCCTAATTTTTTGAGAACCTGTTACGCCTACTTGATATCTCTTAAGGTGTACATATGTGAAGAACCTTGAAGAAATAATAAAATTCATTAGAGCGACAAAAACACAGTATATGATGATGAAAAATACATTTATTTTTTAATGTATACATGTTATGTAAAATTATTTATTTATCTAAGATCCACCTACATTGAATTTATCTGAAAAATAAAAAAGTCGATATTAAGAAAAAAATTGTAAATGGAAGATTATAAGAGAGGGTTTCGCGTGCCAGCAAAAGTTACTGGCGTGCCTTGTTTGGCACGCGTGCCAGAGGTTGCCCACCCCTGGGCTAGGTAGCTTTCATGCTCATTGCCACTCCCACATTCCTAGAGAGAATAATCCAACACGTGGCCCAGATTAAGAGCGCATCGTAGTTAAGAGATTCTGAAATCCCACATAGTAATTGAGAGAACCTGTGCAAGGTTTAGAGGGTTTTTAAATTCTTCCTGAGTACCATCAATGATTTACTAGCCAACACCAAGGCCAAAGTCATTCTGGGCCTTGTTTCCTACCAGGTGCAGATGTGTCTGTTTCCACATTCCATGCCATTTCCACAGCCTGATGGCATGCATGTTGGAGGATGTGGTGTAAATATATCATTCGTTGAGCCTTTTTAATATCCATAATTCAGAGTAAGAAGTGAAGCCGTTGTCATATCTCCCTCACGATAATATCTGTCCTCTAAACATCTTTCCAGGTGTTATTTCACACTGTTAATCTTTCCCATTCCATTTCCAGATGCTACTCCTGGAACCACAGACTATCACTGCTTATCACTGGAAAGCTGCACAGTCTCCTCAATCACTCTTTTTACATGACTTTCACCATGCCAAGATCCTGTCTCATTTCCCTGTCCTACCAAGTGTAATCTCAGCCTGCTTTATTTTTTTTCTCTATATGGAATCTGGTCCCACTTTATGTATTTTTCTTTGTTTTACTTGATTTGGTCTTTAATCGTCATTTTTGTCCCTGAATCATCACCTCTCTCAGGTTCCTCCACTCCCTCACGCAAGTTTATTCATTTCTAAAATTTATTTTTTTTTTTACTCTTTTCCAGAGACAATTTTAAATACTTTCTCCTTTATCTTATCGAGTTCAGACTAAAAATTGTCCTGCCTGGGCGGTTTTCTGGGGTTACTGGTGTCATCAGTCGCATCAGATGTTTGCACAAAGGATGTGTAAGTGACACCAAGCTGCCTACATGAGGAATTAGATGAGTCTCCAGCTGGGCTTTGAAGAGTCACAAAGGGTAGAAGGAAAAGCTTAGGGACCGTGAGCCTTTTTACAAAGTTTGTATTAACCCAGGGCTTTGAAAGCTCTTGCTGAATGTGGTGGTGTGAGTTGTTAGACAGGTGCTCCTGACCCAGGGTCTCCGAGTGTTTAAAGTGCACACTGTTCTCATTTGTTTATGTAGCTTCCATTGCATCCCGTTGATCCTGCTGCTGCCCTCGCCATCTGAACATTGAGCTTTAAGATCTCTATTTATTTATTTTTAGTGGATGTGGAGTTCAAACCAAGGCAATAATGAGCACAGCGGATCCTGCATCAGAACTGGTAATTTAGTAGGAAGAGGCTCTGACTTCAAATTTGCTTATGAAGTCTCTTACAAGGAGTAACTCTCTTTTTGTGCCTCTCATTAGTGCTAGATGAGAATGTTACGTGGCCCATTCATTGTTGGACTGAATAGAAAGTGCACAGCGTAGGGTTCTTTAAAACCATATATAGGGAACCATTGGAGATTTCTGAGCAGAGAAGGGGAATGTAAGGTTTATCAGGCCGAATCCAGAGAGAGGAGCGAGGGAGTCCTGCTGGAAGGCTCTCAGGGCAGTCAGATGAGAAGGAGTGAGGACACCTGCATCAGGTGGTGGGAGTGAGAATATACAAGTGCTCTATTAATATGAACATTGAGACTGCTTCAAAATATCCTGTACCTCCCTGAAAAAAAAAAAAGAAAAAAGAACAGACTAGAATGCTAAATCATTTGTTTGGCTGCCAGAGAAGGACATACGAGAGTTACACATCTCCTATATTGACGCCTCAGAGGAAAAGCCAGAGAAAGGGGACAGTCGTAGTCATATGTATTTCCAACCGTCCAGTAAGAACTAATGAGAAATTGGGGTCCCAAAGGCTGTTTATGGTGCATTTGACCATGAATGAGAAGAGCCAAACCTTGCAGGTTCTGGGCGCATACCCGCCAAAAAGAGTAGCTCTCATTCCCTCAAAACTGAAGCCAGGTGCACCCCTTTCTTTATTGATAGTCAGTGCTCACTTGGGCATGCCCAGCATCTCTCGGGGAAGTTATTCCCTGGTGATCTTTCTACATATTGCAGACACTTGCTCACCTTTGGAATATTGGGCAGATCCAAGGAGTTTGAATCTATAGAGCAGCGGTTCTCAACCTGTGGGTCGCGACCCCTTTGGTGGTCGAAGGACCCTTTCACAGGGGTCGCCTAAGACCATCCTGCATATCAGATATTTACATTACGATTCAAAACAGTAGCAACTTTACAGTTATGAAGTAGCAATGAAAATGATTTTATGGTTGGGTCACAACACGAGGAACTCTATTTAAAGGGCCAGAAGATTGAGAACCACTGCTGTAGTGCCATCCAAGGGCTGTAACAAAAATGTTATTATCACTGCTTTGACCTCATGTGACTTTTAAATTCTCTAAGGCTTTGCCTTTTCATTAGTTAACATCATGTGGAGAGGCATTTCAGTATTGATCATTTTGGGATTCAACTCTTGTTCCATTTTGTCAATTACTTTTCTTTGCCTATAACTCAAGGGCAGCATTTTTTTAAAATATATTTTCATTGACTTTAGAGAGGAAGGGAGGGGAAATAAATATAAATGATAAGAGAGAATCACTGATTGGCTGCCTCCTGCATGTCCCCTCCTGGAGAACGAGCCTGCAACCGGGCTGCACTGGGAATCGAAGTGTGACTTCCTGGTTCATAGGTTGACTCTCAACCACTGAGCAACACCGGCCAGGCAGGGGCAATATTTTTAATTTGTAGTCCTTATGGGAATAAAATGATTGATTCTACATTCCTGTATACATAGCACCACTTTGAATTTTGTCTAAAATGATTGCTGCTTTTGTTTTCTTCATGATCTTCATCTCTTATTGTTATCACTTCCAACGCTCTGGGAATGATGTGGCAATAGCTGAACACATGTCAAAACTAAGCTTAACATGGCAGCCAGACCGCAGGATGTCCAGACAGGCAGGTGGGAGGAGTTAGCCGCCTCTTGTGCCATTCAGCAGCCACCCCTTAGCGGGAGGTGGGACTGTCCCGCTCTGACTGGAGCATAGCTTTGTTTACATATGTGCTTGCCGGAGAGTTGAAAGTCCTCAAGTAATTCTTAAGCTTTTATAAGAATAGAGTTGAAAGGACCAAGACTTGAAGAAAAGAAAAAAAAACACCTGCAAACTAAATTCTGAATTTTGGTTTTCTCCAAAGGTAGTAATGGTGTAACATTTTAGTAATTCTACAATTACGCCAACCTAATTATGTGAGCTGTAATTTAAAACTGACCCATTAAAGATATCAGGAAAGGCAAATAAATGTGGTGTAACATATTCAGTTTACATTATTTCTAACGGTAATGAATGATTTGGTTTTCAAACAAATCACTTCTCCAACAGCATTCCGGAATGAATTAAGCACAAGATCTGAGGTTCCACTGTACTTCTAAATGAACCTATCTGGGATTTAACTATCCAGTAAATAACTGTCCAGTTTTCTCAAGGGCAGCATTTTTTTAAAATATATTTTCATTGACTTTAGAGAGGAAGGGAGGGGAAATAAATATAAATGATAAGAGAGAATCACTGATTGGCTGCCTCCTGCACGTCCCCTACTGGGGAACGAGCCTGCAACCGGGCTGCACTGGGAATCGAACTGTGACCTCCTGGTTCATAGGTTGACTCTCAACCGCTGAGCAACACCGGCCAGGCAGGGGCAGTATGTTTAATTTGTAGTCCTTATTGGAATAAAATGATTGATCATACATTCCTGTATACATAGCACCACTTTCAGTTTTGTCTAAAATGATTGCTTTTGTTTTTTTCATGATCTTCATCTCTTGTTGTGATCACTTCCAACACTGTGGGAATGATGTGGCAATAGCTGAACACATGTCAAAACTAAGTTTAATATGGCAGCCAGATTGCAGGATGTCCAGACAGGCCGGTGGGAGGAGTTAGTCCCCTCTTGTGCCATTCAGCAGCCACCCCTTAGCGGGAGGTGGGACTGTCCCGCTCTGACTGGAGCATAGCTTTGTTTACATATGTGCTTGCCGGAGAGTTGAAAGTCCTCAATTAATTCTTAAGCTTTTATAAGAATAGAGTTAAAAGGACCAAGGCTTGGGTAAACCTTGTAAACACTGTACTCAGTAAAATAAAACAATACATAGAGCACCTTCAAGTTTCCTTTCTAGCTAGCAATTTCAATGAGAAGCTTATAAATTATTTTTGCGTTGTTGCAGATAATATGCACTTGATATTCTCTCACCCTCTTGCCCTTACTCCAACAACATAGTTGATCCCTACCTTACTTGATGACTGTGGGACACTGACTCTTTTCTCCAGGGTCTCTCTCCCTCCCTCTCCATCCCCTCTCTATAATTTTACTAGGGGCCCAGTGCACGAATTCGTGCACCTTGAAAGGAACTGGGCTGCGAGGCTGCAGGAGACACAGGGGCGGGTCTCGGCCCATCCTGCACCCCTG
>NW_006283768.1:2929671-2932868 GCF_000327345.1 Myotis davidii | reverse complement strand
TCTGGCAGCCCCCCTCCTGCCACTGTCATTCCCACATGCTGATGGCAGCCAGCCCCACTCACACCCGCTGATGGCACGGAGCGATTGGAACCGGTACCAGCAGTGGGTGCAAGTGGCCCCTCAGGAGCAGGGGGAGGTGGAAAAGCCCTCGGGGGCGATCAGGGCTGGCAGCCAATGCTTGCACCCGCTGATGGCGCTGAGTGATCGGGACTGGTGCCAGGCACCAGCAGCGGGTGCAAGCAGGGCTGGCACTGGCAGTGGGTATGAGTGGGGCCAGCGCTGACAGCAGTTGTGAGCGCCGGGCGGGACTGCGGTGCACAGGAGCAAAGAATTTTCAGTAACCACCAGAGGCTTTGCCCCGATGGCAGCGACTGGCGCCCTGCCTTGGTCTGGTGCCCCCTGCTCACCTGCTCCACCATCCTGCTGCTGCCAGTGCCCGCCATGTTCCGCACATGCATGTGGTGGTCAGCGCCTGTCATAGTGACCGGTTGTTCGGTTGTTCTGCCGTTCAGTCTATTTGCATATTTGCCTTTTATTATATAGGATATCCACCCTTCTTTGCAGGCAGGGGAATGTGTTTTTAACATATTTTTATTGATTTTAGAGGGAGAAGAAAAAAGAGAGAGAGAGAAACATTGATGAGAGAAAAACATCCTCAGTTTCTGCCTCCTGCACGCCCCCTGCTGGGGATCAAGCCTGAAACCCAAACATGTGTCCTGACTGGGAATTGCACTGGCGACCTCCTGGTACATGGGTTGAGGCTTAAGCACTGAGCAACACTGGCTGGGCGGGGGTGCGTTTTTAAAGCTTAAAATTACCCTCGCTGATGTTTCTTTATATTTCCTAGGACACTGTAACAGTAACTTGCCAACAAGTTTACCAGCTTTTTCTGTTCTCATTCTTGATTCTTATAAGATACTTAAACGTGCATTTCCGTGTATTCAGATTTTGAGCAAGGGGAACTCATGATTAAGAAGAAATTAGTCTTTTTGGATTTAACATACTGAATCAGCTTTTCTAGTCTCTATGAATTCCTACGTCAGAAAATTAAGATGACTTTATTTCTGAAAATTCCTGAATTTTACTTTCGATGAGAAATGGAAGTTACACACATAATCTAAATGTGTAGGAAAGGAATAAAACACACAGACACATGGGTATTGTTTGCAGTACATTTCTAAGGGATAGCTCTTGTATTTATCGCCTTCAGTATTTACATGCTTTAGATTGTCATAGCAAGGTCAGTGTATGGGCTGAAATGCCCCAAATAAATTTAAGCATGGGCTGCTCAGAGGCACTCTTTCTTCCACAACAATATTCCTGCATTTGACCTTGCTCTAAAAAAGGGAGATTTATCACTGGCCCTTCCCAGGCATTTATTCATATGTTGGAACTTGGCGCTGCTAGTTTTCATAAACTGAGGTATTTTGGATGACTTGAGGCTAATAAGCCAAGTAAGCAATACTAAGGGTGTTGATGATAACGGAAGGGCTAAGGTGTGGCAGAATGCTGCTGCCACCAACACAGAACAGACCAACCAGAAACCAAGGCTAAGAGCATGCTCAGAGCTTGCCTCCCTGACCTTTGAGGACTGTGCTGTCATGCCTGTCTTGGACACTGAGCAGAGCATGCATGTACACGAAGATGGGATAGAGTTCAGGCCTTTATTTCGTAGCTCACACAGTAGGGGTCTATGACTTATCTTGGGAGTCTGCTGGCATGCCTTGCACAAACTTGTGAAGACAGAAATGTTTGTTTATAAATATTTCTATATATAACAGTTCTTGTTTTCCATTTTTAGTCCCAGGAGGGGCCAGTGGAAAAATGTGTGGGAAAGAAGCAAGAGATTCTTGATGAAAAGCCTGCTTCTGTAACTGTTTGCTTATTAGACTCTCATAGCTTTAATTTCCTCGTCAGTGAAATAGAAATAATCACTTCTCATTGTTGTTGAGAGGACTAAATGTGATAGAATAAGTGAAAGTTCTTTTTAATGTAAAAACCCATACAGGAAAAGAATATATTGTTTCTTTACTTCCTAGGCCCGTGATTTTCAACGGTGTACTGCAAGAGGCACACTGGTGTGCCGCAGGAATTTTTAAAACATGTGATGCCTGACTGTTTAGTCAGGGGCACTGACCTCTTTTCCCTTAGATTATTAAATTAAAAAAAAATTACAACAGCCAACACAACAATAGCTGTTCGGTGTGAATGAGTCAAAATTATAGTTTGTTTGGTTTTGTCAGATCAGCAAAACCTCTATTTTTTGGCATGCTGCAGAATTTTAGTAATGAGTTTTTGTGTGCCATGAGCTGAAAAACCATTAACAATGATCTTGTTAAAACGTCTTCATTTCATTGTCCCACTTTACACCACTTCCAATGTAAGTCCCGACTGCTGAAAACAAAACCTGATGGTTTCATCTGACAGGCCAGCCCCGAAGCACAAGCAGCAAAAAGCAGAATCTTAGCTCACTTCTGCTGTGCTGATCCCTCCTTAGTTTGGTTTGTGTGCCTTGGTAAGAGGTGAGTTTATTTCACAACCTCAGAACAAGGAGAGCCAGCGTAGACATTCACCTGCATGGGTTCAAACCTCTGCTGTGCATACTCTCACCAGCTGTAGGCCTTTGAGAAATTACTCAAGTTCTCTGAGCCTCGGTTTCCTCGTATAGAAGGTAAGAATAGTGCCACCTTCCTCAGAGTTGTTTTGTTCTGGGGGCAGGAGGTAGCCATCAATGATTCTCTATCATCATTGATGTTTTCTATCTCTATATCCCTCTCCCTTCCTCTCTGAAATCGAGAGAGAGAGAGAGAGAGATCGAGAGATCTACCCTAGCTGGTTTTGGCTCAGTGGATAAAACATTGGCCTGAGGACTGAAAGGTCCCGGGTTCAATTCCCAGTCAGGGCACTTGCCCGGGTCGCAGGCTCAATCCCCAGTGGGAGGCATGCAGGAGGCAGCTGATCAGTGATTTCCTTCATCATTGATGTTTCTATCTCTCTCTCCCTCTTCCTTCCTCTCTGAAATCAATAAAAATATATCTATTTTAAAAAGCAAAATTTGTCTGCAATATCTTTAATTTTGTTTTGAACAGTAGTACAATTGTATACCAGGGTATTTTGATATATCGGATGCTGTAGGTTATAGAGCATGGACTTAGGAATTAGAGGTGGGGTTGGATCCTGGCTTGGCACCATACTCT
>NW_006283768.1:2927601-2929262 GCF_000327345.1 Myotis davidii | reverse complement strand
CAGTCAAGTTTCAATAAGAGAAAGCAATTGTGTGGGGTTTTCTGTTTGTTTGTTTGTTTCGCTAGCCTATTTTTAGTGATTTGGAAAATAATTTGAGCATTTTCATTGGGCCAATTCTCCCTTCACTTTGAAATGAAATATGATGTTTATTTTTGCTGTTAATTTCTAGCTTAGTGTCTCATTAGACCTTCTTGCTCAAATTCCAGTTTAGTTAACTGCATTATGCCTAGCTTTCCTCGTGCGCTTACACTGTGCACACCGGTTATTACAAATGTAGTAGTAATTTTGTTGAAGTGCAGACATTGCAGTAAGGTAATACATGATAATTTAAAAGAAATGACCGAAAAGTAAACAATATTTTCAACATGTTTGTGCAACAGTTTTAAGTACGTTACCTAAATAGTCTTAATTTCTTAAGTTTGAGGTTATGTGCCTATGACATTTAGGGGACACCCACTAATAGCTTTTCGGGTTTAATTTTAGGACACTCCCATTCCTCACCAAAGGAGATCAATTGAATGCTGCACAGAACGCAATGAATGTAATAAAGATCTGCACCCCACGTTGCCTCCACTGAAAAACAGAGGTAAGGAAAGACAGGCTTCCAAGCTGGACAAGCCTTAGGCATAAAGAACATAAAGACGTGGGTTACCCTTTCTTTTCTAAATGAATCTACCTGAACCGGTTTCCACTGCTGGGGCAGAGGACAAGGCAAGACGCCATAATGAAACATTCAGAAACATGTGCAAGCGGTTCTTGGGAAAGTAGTCTTACATGGCTTCTCTCCAGCGAATCTTATTTCATAACCTCTCCCCTCTTCTCCTTGAAAACTAGTTTCTAGAGCGTGTAGTGTATTTCTGAAGGGCGGACAAGGGGGACAGAGCTTTATGCTTTTCCCTAAATATTACTCAGAGGGTGTATTTCCTTCAAAAATGAGTATTTGTCTACATTTATTTCAAAAATAAAGGACCTTAAAAAAATTAAATTAATAAATAAAAATAAAGGACCTTAGAAAGGAGCACATCAGATTATTTGCTGGATTGTGTTTCCTTTTATCTATGCTAGAGCATATTTTTAGTCAGATTTTATATTATATATTGATAAAATATATAAAATGGAGAAAACATCTACAAAATTTAATTTCAAGATTTATGCATTTAAATTAGCACCCCCAGAGACTTCTTGTTAAAAATAGCTCTCACATTTCCTTTCCGCTCCTTTTTCTCACCAAAAAATAAGTGATTTGTAATTGTCACAAATCTAAGTCCAAAGACGTAGATAAGTGGTTTAAAATGATTCTTCATGAGAAAAATTTTCCGACAAAATATAATGACCTTTCATGGTTTTCATGATAATATTTTATAACTCTTGTTCTTACTGTAGCCTAGAAAGCTCTATAAGGTTATTCGTAATAATTTACATCAAAATCCAGTCAGTTGTTTTGTTTGTTTGTTTGTTGTTAATCCTCACCCGAGGCTATCTTTCCCATTGATTTTTAGAGATAGTGGAAGGTAGGAAAGTGGGGTGAGAGAGAGAGAGAAACATGGATTGGTTACCTCCCACATGCACTCCTGATTCAGGCTGGGGATCAAGCGTGCAACCCAGGTACTTACGTGCCCTTGACCAGGAATGGAACCTGTATCTCTTCAGTGTGCAGGCCG
>NW_006283768.1:2921763-2927555 GCF_000327345.1 Myotis davidii | reverse complement strand
CGCAGGCCGTAGTTTGCCCACGGCTGCTCTAAGGACTGAGAAACACCAGCCAGGGCAAAATTCAGTCAGATTTAAAAAATTTGCCAATCAACATGCTATGTCTTAAGGATACACAAATGGATGAAGGAAATTTTTGCTCTCAAGATGTGCACAGTTGGTTATGAGAAACATGTAAATAATTATACAGCAGTAGAGTTAGATTATACAGTATAGTAAGAACACAACAGCGTGAGTGCCTCCCTCTTTCTGGCATGGAAAGATGTCAAAATAGCTTCAAAGAAGTAATACTTGAACAAGACGTTAAGTGAATAAGGCAAGAATAAAAATTTAAAAAACTAAAATGGCTAGTACAGCCAAGCATTATGCTAAGTTTACATTAATTAACCGATTTGAGCCTCACAACAATCCTATGAGGTATTTAGGATTATTAATCACATTTAAAGATGAGGAAATTACAGCACAGTGAGGTTAATTAACTTTCCCAAGGTTGCACAGCCTATAAGTAGCAGTGTCTCTAAACAGAGGCAATGGTAAGTGCAGAGATTTGGTTTGTGAAATTTGAGAAACAGTAGCTAAATACAAGCATATGAAATAGCAAGGCTCGGAGAAAACCTCCTGATTAAGTTGTTTGAAGCCTCACTATTCAGAATGGGCTTGTAAACTACCGCATCATTATCATTTGGACCTCCTTGGAAATGCAGAGTCTCAGGCCCCATCCCAGACTACTAAACCCACATTTTTAAACAAGATTCCCCAAGTTATTTATGTACACATGAAAGTTTGGGCAACAAGCCTTAGCTGGTTTGGCTCAGTGGATAGAGCGTCGGACTGCAGACTGAAGGGCCCTAGGTTCGATTCTGGTCAAGGGCACGTGCCAGGGTTGCGGTCTCGATTCCTGGTTGGGGGCATGTAGGAGGCAACCCATCGATGATTCTCTCTCATCATTGATCTTTCTATCTCTCTCTTCCTCTCCCTTCTTATCTGACATCAATAAAAACATCAAAAAAAAAAAAGTTTGGGCAACAATTTTGCTAAAAAAAGACCAAGAAGTTTACAGAGGAGTTCACTGATGTCAAATTGTAGTAAAATTCTAAATGTTTACTTTCAGTTTCCATAGTTGTTTCTTTATGAACCAGTTTCAAAAAGTAGGTGGTATGTGGACAACATTTTGAATAATAGCACTAGTACATGGGTTTATGGGTTAGTAGGGAGGGAGAGTGGAGAGGGAACAGGGGCTGGTAAGGAAGGTAGAAATGATAGATTTTAGAATCTCTTTGTCAAGAAGGAAAGGTTTTTAATGTGCAAATGGAAGTGATGTATCCTAGAAGTAACAATAGGGTTTAGAAAAATTCATTCATTCTTTCAGAGGCTGAAAGGACTGCAGTGCATGTGTTGTCCTGTAGATGGAGCCAGATTCTAGTTAGGACCAGGCAGGTGAAGGGGTATTCTCTGAAGAGGTGGAGGAGGTAGGGACTTTAAAAAATAGTGGGATAAATATCTAGAGAACTCAGTGAAAGGTTTGAAAAGAAGGGCAGCAGCACTGAGAAGACTTCCTTGGTTCAGGGCATTGGGAAGAGGATGCAGGTGGATGATACTGAGGATTATGTGAAGTGTCTGCTTGGGTGGAGTTCAGTGGCATTAGGGTTACCTCTTTAAACGCGGGGGATCCCAGGCAGTGCCTAGGCAAGGTCTCGGTGGATGCTACCTCACACTTTTGTCACGCTCACTTTGATGTGCAGTAAAGTCAGTGCAGACTGTGGTCTGAAAGCACTGGCATTTTTAACATAGTTATACCATATACTAAGGGGTTTTTGTTTGTTTTTTGCTTCCACCATGTACGTTTTTATTGGAAGTGTACTATATATCTTTACTGGGTATCAGTAATGCCTTGGTCAGGAGCATTAGAGTTACAGCCATATTGGATTGTGTTTACACTAGTGCCCTGGTGCACAGATTTGTGCACATTGTAAGGAAATTAGCTAGAAGGTGGCCAGGGGTGGAACTGGGTGAGACTGGCTGGACACACCCTAGAGCCAACCTCCTGCGGTCCCTCCTGGGTCGGCTGCAGCTGGAGGAGCGCCATGTGGCTCGAAGGGCATCTGTGGAGTGAGCAGGGTCTCTCTGGCAGGTAGGGTCCCTCGGCCTGGCCTGTGGGGATCAGGCCAAAACTGGCTCTCTGACATCTCCTAAGGGGTCTCGGATTGCGAGAGGGCGGTTCTCAGGTGATGCACCCTGGAATGGGGCTCTCTCCTCTCTGGTTCCGGAGTGTGTCACCCAAGGACTACCACTGCCAAGTCACTGCAGCTCCGCAGCTCCTGCGTGAGTGTCTGCCCCCTGGTGGTCAGTGCGCATCATACCTACCGGCTGGTTGGATTGTCGCTTAACCTTTTATATATATAGATATGATATGTTAACTTAAAAGTAAAAGGCCAAGGTGAAAAGCAACAAGCATTTATTTGAGATTCAAAAGAATAGCTATTCAGGAAGCATTTATTCAGGCGGAAATCCAAATTGTCTTCCCCTTAGGAGGGGAAGGCATGGGGTTCTTATGAGAAAGGGAAGGAGAACAATAACATGAATAGAAGGAAGGAATTTCTGTAGGTGCAGATAAACTAACATAGTGATGCTAATTCTAAAGAGTGTCTTTAATTTTCGTATCTGCTCTTAGTTATTTTTGCAAACAGTTATTTGGAGTATAATCTTGCTTTCAGGCCCAGTCGAAAGGTTATTTTGTACATTTTTAACATTCCAAAGATTTGAGGAGTCAGACTTGCAAGCCATTTCCTCTTGGATGGCAGCTCCAACTCCATTTTAAAGCGGCTACATTTATATTATTTTTCATAATTCATATTGAAGATATGTGTGTGTGTGGTTGGTATAAAACCCAACATAAAGAACAGGGATGATATTAAAGAGTTACAGAGCCACCTTTTCATATTTTTAATTTTTGCTATTTTTTTAAATACTTAGAACTATCCCTAACTGGTGGAGCTGGGGTAGTAATATAAATGTATGCCCACATATCATTTACCTACGTATTTAAAACTCATAAACCAATATAGAAGACTGGTAAATGAACTACATTAGATTAACTTAACAAATACAGTCTCATAAGGATGTATTTCTCCCTGCAGAAATCAGGGAAACATCAGGTTGGCATTTAGAATGCTGGAACTACAGAGACATTTTCTCCAACATGGGGGTGAATGATGGGGATCCCCGTTTCCGTTTTTCTCCAGGCATGCACGTGGGCACCCGTGCCGTGCTGGTCTCAGCCTATGGATGGCGATGCTGTCAGCTGGAACGCCTGCAGCCCCCACCTGGGCCTGCAGTGCTGTGGCAGCCCCCACACACATTCCCCAACTGGAGTCAGTGCTGTGGCTGGACTGGGCCTTATGGTTCTTATTATGATTGTAAGACACCTCAGCAATAACCGTCAGGGTGCTTTGAAGAAAAAAAAAAGATTTATTATTCACAGGTTCTGGCCGGTATAGGGCAGTGATGGCGAACCTTTTGAGCTCGGTGTGTCAGCATTTTGAAAAACCCTAACTTAATTCTGGTGCCGTGTCACATATAGAAATTTTTTGATATTTGCAACCATAGTAAAACAAAGACTTATATTTTTGATATTTATTTTATATATTTAAATGCCATTTAACAAAGAAAAATCAACCCAAAAAATGAGTTCGCATGTCACCTCTGACACGCATGTCATAGGTTCGCCATCACTGGTATAGGGTATGCCTGAGGGCTGCACAAGGTCACGGGGGGTGGGAGAAAGAGAAAGAGAGAAAGCGGGGGGGGGGAGAGAGAGAGAGAGAGAAGAGAGCACTTGGATCTGGGGTTCTGTTTTTGTTGGACTGAGTGCGTGGTGCCTTGGGTTTTATAGACTCACTATTGGTGAATTTAAAGCAAAAGAGCGATAACTAGGTTAGGGTGCAGATAAGAAGAAGCAGGGTTACCGGAGTGGCCAGTTGTCTAGGTTATCTGGGGCTTTCTGAAAGGAAACTTCATGGTTATTGTGGTCTGGTATCTCATCTCACTGTTTCCCTAGTGGCTGTGTCTTACAGCTGGCAATATGGTTATTGGAGATTGATGTCTTTGAATGGATGCCTTAGTGATCAAAAAGCTTCATTATCAGGCACTTAATGCCAGAACAGTCCAGCCGCCTGGTTTATACTCCACTCACATGTCTTGCTTCAGACACCCTTGGCCACCCCTCAGGACTTGAGGTACACACACCCTCTCCTCGTCCACCCTCGGGGCACAGGAGAAAATGAGAGGGCCTCACAGTTCCTAGACACAAACCCAGGTAGGAGGCCTGTTAGACAGGAGAGTCCATACTTCTGTGCACCGGCCAGTTGTTTACATGGAGAGCGGAGTGGGCCAAGTTCGGGGTGGACACATCCTCTGGGTCCTGCAGACCCACTGCTCTATGGAAAGGAGTGAGGTTGGAGAGAGCCAGAGCAGGGCCCTCTGAAGCTCAGAGCTCAGACCAATTTTCTGGCCTAACAACAATGGAGATTATCATAATAATCGTGATTATTGCTTATGTGAGTGGAATGCATACTTATTATGGCTCTTTTTAAGTACTTGGCATATACTAACTCATTTCATCCTCATAACCACCCACAGAAGAAGGTACTGTTATTATTATTCCTATTTCACAGACCTGAAAGCTGAGGAATCCTGAGATTAGATACTATGGGGAATTTACGCAGCTAGAATAGGTGGTGGAGAGAGGACATGGGCCAGTGTGTCATCTCTCTGAATATTCTGTAGAAAGCTCTGAATGTCATTCTAAAAAGATGCTTTTCCCCATGTGAGTCAGAAAACTCTACACAGTGGTATTTCACATAACAATGGACAATCAATATGATTATTTTCAAAGTAATATTTCTGTTATATTTGCCTTACACAGAAACTCTCAGACATGCATGATTACTATTCTTAGAATCTAATGTTAGAGGTTGCTCGCTCTGCTTCTTGCATGTCCTGTGTGTGTTCTTATACTCCCTCTCCTGCCCCCCCTCCTTCTTCCCCCTCTTCTTCCCTCTAATTTAATATTTATGAAGTCCCAATAGTGTACTAGGCCATTGGCTTTCAAACTTTAAGTGCATCAAAATTATGTGGTGGCCGTGTTAAAATGCAGATTACTGGCCCCCACCTAGTTTCTGATTTAGTAGGTCTGAGTGTGCCCCCAAAATTTGCATTTCTAAGGAGTTCCAGAGATAACATCTTGGAAAGCCCTGTACTATGCACTGCCTAGTAGATTAATGTATGTTATTATAGATTTACTAGAGGCCCGGTGCACAAAATTTGTGCACTGGAGTGGGATGGGCAGGCGTGTCCCCTCAGCCCGGCCTGCACAGTCCAGGATCCCTCTCACAGTCCGAGACACCTCGCTCCTTACCACCGGCTGCTTGCTGCTCCTTAGTGCTCAGCTCGCTGCTCCTTAGCACTGCAGTGGAGGTGGGAGAAGCTCCCGCCACCGCTGCTGCGCTCTCCAGCCATGAGTCCGGCTTCTGGCTGAGTGGCGCTCCCCTGTGGAAGCACACTGACCACCAGGGGGAAGCTCCTGCATTGAGTGTCTGCCCCCTGGTGGTCAGTGTGCATCATAGTGACCAGTCCTTCTGGTTGTTCCACTGTAATGGTTGCTTAGGCTTTTATTATATAGACTAGAGGCCCAGTTGTGCACTCGGGGGTAATTTGTGGGGGTCCCTCAGCCCGGCCTGTGCCCTCTTGCAGTCTGGGACCCCTCGGGGGATGTCCACCTGCTGGCTTAGGCCTGC
>NW_006283768.1:2910272-2921566 GCF_000327345.1 Myotis davidii | reverse complement strand
CCACTGGTGTGCCTCGCCAGTCTGGGTGAGGGGCTGAGGGCTGTTTTCAGGCTGGCGGGTGACTGAAGCTCCCAGCCTCTTTTTTTTTTTAATTCTTGGATTTATTTACCGTCTATAGCTGTCACTGGAGCTGAGAGCCAGCTCCAGCTCCGAGGCTTGGCTCCAGCTCTGAGGCCGTTGCCGGCGGAAAGCAGGTATCTGGGTTTGTTCAGCTTCTATAATTGAAACTCTGTTGCCATCACTGGCGCTCTAAGCTCTGAGGCCCAGGCTGGCTGAATGTAGGTATCTGAAGCTTGTTTAGCTTCTATAATTGCAACTTTGTTGCTTAGATTGTAGCTTAGAGCAGGGCTGCGGCATGCTGGGAACGTTGGCTTCCTCCATCACTGGAGCAAGCAAGCCTCATGTTCGCTTCAGCTGTGTGGCTGCCAGCCGCCATCTTGGTTGACAGTTAATTTCCATATCTTGCTGATTAGCCAATGGGAAGCATAGCCGAGGTATGGTTAATTACCATGTTTGTCTATTATTAGATAGGATTATAAATCTATGTCAAGTTACTATAAAAACAAAGACTATGTTATTAGAAGAATAGAGGGGAAAAAATTCCACCTCACATTTTTTGTCATTGTTCTTTAATAATTACTCTTCCAAAAAAGTTAAATAATTAGTCTTATGGCAAGACATCTGTGTTACTAGATGCTAAACAATAACAGGCTTCTGATATGAGAGGTTAGAGATGTACTGAGTGTAGGGTGAACAACTACAAGTAATTTGTCCTTATTATAAACAAATGCATAGGAAACCTTTGCTACCAGTGCAGAGTTTTCTCAGATTCTCACAATCACATTCAGCAGTACTTAACAATGTATATTTATATCCTTTAAATTTTATTTGTCATCTTTTGTTTCAAAAAAAGAAGATGCTGAGTGGACAGAATGCAGCTAATTTTTTTAGGAATATTCATTTTCCTTTGCTTTGCTGATTCCATTTCAGCACCAGCAAAGCAGAATACCCTAGGAAAAAAGTCTTTCTCCTGAAAGAGGAAATGTCAAAGGCAATTAGATCAAATGCAGCATCTTCATCCTAAACAATAGGGTGTGATCTGGGAAACTCAGTAACACTGGGGCTGGTGCTGAGAGGAAGAAGAGATGTCTGTGTTGATGGAGACGCTGTAGTGAGCAGTGGCGGTGCTGGTGTCTGGTCTCTGCCTGCAGAAACAGTGGTGCTGGGGACGATGGTTTAGGCCCCGACTCAGTATCAGGTGGTTGGACCAAGACTTGGTGAGTAAAGGGTCCTCCTAAAATGGCATGTAGGTGGGAGATTTGATAAGCTCTCCCTCAAATTACTCATTATAGTCACTTGTTTTTATTTAATTGTCTTAAGTGGGCACTTAAAGCAGTGAAAGACTGGTGTTGAAATGAACAGAAGCCCTTGCTTAATTAAATGGGATCCAATAATTTGGCTCTTACAAAATAAAAGTTGATATCATTTTTGAGGTAGGCATAAATTTCTTTAAATATGGGAATTACTCATATATATTACATATTTATTTCATAAAAATGTATCAGACATAAGATTCTACTATGAAATATGGTAAATCCATGTATTTTAAGGCAAATTATAGAATTTCCAAAGTTAAAATTTACCTTATTTTTTTTTTTACTCAATTAAAAAATATATTCTGATCAGTTTACAGATTTTTTAAAAAATTGCTTTTGGTTAGTTTAGATATGCCCGTTACAGATTAAACTCCATAGGTAACAGGTATTTAACGAGTGAAACACCTCCAAACACAGGTAGATCCAGTATATGATAGTGTCTAAAATGCAAAGGGCAGAATTTTCCTCCTTACACCTATATAACGCCATAGCAACATAAACCAATGCTGAGCTATATTCCTTGCCGGGGAGTAAATCTACCATTCTTTGAAATGTTCAGCTCCTATTTTGGAATTTCCGGTTAGCACTGTATTGAAAGGATTTTAGAAATAGTCTTTTTATTTCTCATTGAACAAAAGTAATCTGGATATAAAAACTCTGTCTTAACTTCCTTTATTACCAAAACATTTATTGCATTTCCTATTAAAATTCTTATTGCGATTATGAACCATCTTCTGGCTTCATGAGCACGGTCCTGGCATTTTAAGCAGTGACAGTCCACCTAATTATCAAAGAGGAGACAAGTAGAGGCAGAATGCTATTGGGAGACCACTGGTGACTCTTCCTTGCCTCTCAGGGTGGAGCAGACTTCCCTGGAGAGTTCTCCGTTCCACTTGCCTGAGCAGCTAGAGGGACCCTGCAGGTCGAAATCGGCTGCCCTAGGGAACTGCAGGCCCGTTCCTCTCCTGATAGGCATCTGGACGTGTTAGCTTTCCAAGACTCTGGCAGTGACTTGAATGTTTACATTGTTAATGCTCTGAGCACGGGTAATGGCAGATTAAAACATGACCAGCACGAGGGACAGAAACAAAGGTTTATTGATAAGGATCACCTATTCATGACAAAGACAGGGAGGCAGAGATGAGGCTGCAGGGGATAGAGTTATTGGGGCAAAGAAAAGGAAAATGGGAAGGTAATGCTAGCCTTGGAAAAGTGCTGGATGGTAAGGAAAGAATCCCTTCGGCCCTTTCAGGTCGCATTGCTCTCATAAATCAGACATTTGATAAGATGAGCAATAGATACAGAGTTCTTACAGGTCAGAGTGTATTCGGTATTTACATGGGAAATAAAAGGCAGTGAGGCTGAGAGTTTTAGTAAAATTATTTCCCTTGAGTGAGAAAGTATTCTGTATTCATATACTGATAATACTTTATGCTTATGTAGTTAGCTCCTCTAGTTTTGATTGAGTATCCAGCATTCTTCTCTTTGGTTTTCTTCAAATTTCAGGCCTTTTGTTTTTGTTATCCTTAAAATTGGAAATGCATTTTAAGCCAAGTTTCAAGAGATCGTATTTGCACATATATGTGCCATGGTATTTGCACACCTGCACATGTAAACATTGTGAATCGGACTCTTACTGGCAGAGGTATTGTGCTCACCTTGTGTTTATTGTTAACTTTGCCTAGAACCTAAGGGAGGTGGAGGGTAGAGAAAAATTTTACGGAGACAGTTCATTGTGTAAAGTCTTAGCCTACTTAGTTCTAAGAGCCCACAAATTATTTTCAAGATTTCCTAGGTAACACTTTTCAATTAATACATGTCTAATTATATCTGATTCCTGTTAATATTAAAGCCTTAAAGGCCTTTGGGAAATGTGTTGTAGTGAGTCAAGTTTCTGAACTCTTTTTTTCTGGACCATTGACAAGGTTTCTGAATTTGTTAATGTAAAACTGCTTATTTTATTTATTTATTTTTAGAACTAGAGGCCTGGTGCACAAAATTTGTGCAGGGGGGGTTTGGGGGTCCCCTCAGCCCAGCCTGCACCCTCTCCAATCCGGGACCACTCAGGGGATGTTCAACTGTGGGTTTAGGCCCGATCCCGGGGAACCCCTAACCACCTCTACCTGCTGGCCTGATCACCCCTAACTGCCCCCCGCTGCCAGCCTGGTTGCTCCCAACTGCCTCCCTGCAGGCCTGGTCACCCCATGCAGCCTGCTGTTCAGTTGTTTGGTTGTCCCTCACTAACTCCCCTCCTGGTCTTGTCGTCCCACACAGCCTGCCAGCCTGCTGTTCAGTTGTTACTGTGACGATGTCTCAAACAATTTTCATATGCCTCTATTAGTATAGATATGTATATTCTTATTGATTTCAGAGAGAAAGGAGAGGAGGAGGAGGAGAGAGAGAAACATCAGCTATGAGAGAGAATCATTGATTGACTGCCTCCTGCATGCCCATCGCTGTGGATCAAGCCCACAACCCAGGTATACCCTGACCAGGAATCTAACTGTGACCTCCTGGTTCATAGGTTGATGCTCAACCACTGAGCCACACAGGCTGAGCATTAACTGCTTATTTTAATGGTGTCTCATTTAGTCTTTTCAGATGCAGACTATTTCCAGTAATGTTTGGCCAGTAGTATAGCTCATAACTAATTGTTAAACATATATTTTAGACTAATGAGTATATCGTAATGTTAACCATTATAATATTCGGGAAAGAAATTAATAGAAAGATATGTGAATTTTAATTTATTATAAATAATTTAAACTCTCTGAAATATTTCAGAGTAAGCTTGATTTTCAACTTATGTGTTCATGTTCATTTCTTGATTTTGGTAATTAGTTTACCAGTTGGTAAAACAATGTCCTTGTTCCCAGGAAAGGCACTTAGAAGTGTTTATGGGTAGGCATGGTATGTCTGTAACTTCAAATGACTCTCCAATTATAAACACATGCAAATAAATAAATAAACATGAATGCAAGTATATCCAGCGATGCGTCACTTAATGATGGGGATACATTCTGAGAAATGAGTCATTACCTGATTTCATCATTGTGGGAACATCATAGAGTGCACTTACACACACCTACATGGTATAGCCTACTGCACACCTAGGCTCCATGGTATAGTCTGTTGTTCCTAGGCTACAACCCTGTATAGCATATTATGCTACTGAATACAAAGGCTATTGTAATGTGTTACACTACACTGTTAGGACACCTACAGTGACACTAGCTGAAAGGAATTTAAGTTTCACTATACTATGATAAGATTATATAATCTGTCATGTATGAAGTCATTGATTGAAATGTCATTATGCAGCACATAACTGTCTATATAGAGATAGGCACAAACACACACACTAAGAGAACAAGAGAATTATAAAGTAAATATGGTAAACATTTTTTAGATTGGAAATCTCTGTGAAGGGCATATTGGAATTCTTTATCCTTACAGGTTTTCTGTAAGACTTTATTTCAAAGTGATTAAAATATGTTCCTATTGATGGGGAAATAGAAACTGTGGCAGTCTTTTCTTTAGGAAATTTTGACAATGTGTATAAAAGGACAAAATATATATCTTTTGAACTAATAATTTTGGTAAACTAATAATTGTGGCAAAATACATAACATAAAATGTATCATCTTAACCACTTTAAGTGCACAGCTGTATATTCAGTACCTTCATAATGTTGTACAACCATCACCACCACCCATCTCCATAGTTCTTTTCATTTTGTAAAACTGAAATTCTGCATCCATTAAACCTTAACTCTCCCAATTCCACCTTTCCCCAGCCCACCATTCTACTTTTCCTCTTTATAAATTTGACTACCCTATGCACCTCATATAGTGGAATCATGCATTATTTATCTTTCTGACAGGGTTATTTCACTTA
Organism: Myotis davidii; assembly: GCF_000327345.1. NCBI lineage: Eukaryota > Metazoa > Chordata > Mammalia > Chiroptera > Vespertilionidae > Myotis > Myotis davidii. Next base: position 2,916,293 of record NW_006283768.1, on the reverse strand, counting down.
GCATAATGTCCTCAAGACTCGTCCATCTTGTAGCATATGTCACAATTTCCTTCCTTTTTAAGGCTAAATAATGTTCCAGGTATTTATAAACCACATTTTTTCTTATATATTCATCTGTCAGGGGACACTCTGATTTCTTCCATGTTTTAGCTGTTATGAACAATGCTCTTATATACATGGGTGCATATAATAACTTTTTGTGAAATATTTTGTTCATGAACTTTTTTGCTCATTGAAATGATACTGCAAAGGCATAAAATAAAATGTTGGTGGTAATTTTCCTAAGCAGTGAGGTGATGGCAATTTAATTTATTTTTGTTTAGTTTGTGGTAATTTTTTTTTTCATGGAACATATCATACTTTTCATTGAGAAAAATAAGTTGCATTGGGTGGTATACGTTCCCCAGCCTAAGAGTTTAGGTAGCCGCACAGTTAAAGGTATACAGCACAGTTGGAAAATTTCTTCTCTGTAGTAACCAAAGTCATAAATTATAAAACTACCATTTAAAGTTCAATAACAGTAACTACACTCTCAAGGATATATGATGCCGTTAATAAGAATCGTGCTAATATCATTACTATGTAAGTGTACCTGATTGTAGGCCAATTTTCTCAAAATATGTACCTGAGATTACCTGCATATCAATCACTTAAAATTATAGTAAAATATATAAAAAAATACTTTTAATTAAAATCTCTGGCATTGAAGTCAGTTAATGTGCATTTGTATAAAGTTGTCCAAGTCATTCTTATTTCTGTGATGTTTGAGAAATCACACTGTACATAAATCTAATTTGTTAGGAACCTGAGGTAAAACAACATGAATAATCTATCTATATATATAAAAACCCAGCGACCAGAATGGCAAATGACCAGAACGACCAGTGGCTATGGCACACACTGCGGCAGCCAACCAGCCTGATCCAGGCCCCAATTGCCACCCCCACCCCCCCACGGCTGGCCCCGCCCCCAACACCCCGATCGGGGCCAGGGTAGGCTGGCCAGACCCCACCCATGCACGAATTCATGCACTGGGCCTCTAGTATTTAATAATTTTCTCTTTAAAAGGATCACACAGTAATTCTTTGAGTAGACCATACCCATTCTTTTAATGAAAAATTCATGTATGTATTTTTGAAGGACATCTTTATTTAAAGTGAGGTGCATGCACATATACTGTATTTGGGAACATTTGAAAAATTCTATTCCTTTGTGTCCATCAGAAGATGACTGTTTTATGTACAATGAATATAGATTTTTGAAAATACAAATTCATGATACAAACCACATGAGGAAAGCCTGTAAACCCATCAGCTGGATCTGAAATAAAGATGAACTGCCTAATTATATTCTAGGGGCATTGATCCATTTGTTTCATTTGTTTATATTCTGTACTTATATCTTACTAGAAGCCCGGTGTACGAATTTGTGCACAGGCAGGGTCCTTAGGCCTGGCCGGCAATCAGGACCGATCAGGGGCAGGCCGATTGGAGCTGGGTTGACTGGGGCCTGTTGGCCAAGGGAAGAGACGGAGGAGGTTGGCTGCTGGCCCCAAGGAGGGAGCTGACCCTTGCCCGTCCTGGGAAAGGGGCCATGTCCACCCTGCCAACCCCCAGTTCCTTGTCCCAGCCCAGAGCCTGAAGGCCCTGGTGGGGTCGGGAGAGGAGGTGACAGTTGCTGGGCCAGGCACAGAAGGAATGGGCACCGAAGGCCGCTGGAGGTGCCCTGCCACCACATGGTTCCCCCCTCCCCATCCTCCTTTCCTTGCCACTGTGCCACCACTGTGGTGGGTGGGTGGCCCCCAGGGAAGTGAGAGGATGGGAGCAAGACAAACCCTTGTGTTGAGGGCTGACTTTCAATAGATCGCAGCAAGGGAGCTGCTCTGCCACATAGGAAACCCCGACCCAGAAGCAGATTGTCTACAAATGGTTTAGCACCAGGGGCCAATGGGGGCCAGCTGGCTCGGTGGAGGGGCCATGGGAGGTTGGCTGTGGTAGTGCAATGACCACCAGGGGGAAGCTCCTGCGTTGAGCATCTACCCCCTGGTGGTCAGTTTGCGTCATAGCAATGGTTGAACAGTCATTCTGGTTGTTCGGTCGTAATGGTCGCTTAGGCTTTTATATATATAGTAGAGGCCCAGTGCATGAAATTTGTGCATGGGAGGGGGTCCTTCAGCCCGGCCAGCATCCTTTTCAATCCAGGACCCCTCGGGGGATGTCCAACTGCTGGTTTAGGCCCGATCCTGCAGGAATTGCCTCTGCCTCTGCCTTGGCCCCCACCACCATGGCTTTGTCCAGAAGGATGTCCAGAAGATGTCAAGTCTAATTAGCATAAACTGGCAGTCGGACACGATGGATGTCCGGAAGACATCCATTCTAATTAGTATATTACCCTTTTATTAGTATAGATAGACTATAGGCCCAGTTGCACGACATTTGTGTACTTGGTGGGAGGGGCTCCTTCAGCCTGGCCTGCACTGTTTCGCAGTCCGGGAGCTCTTGGAGGATGTCCAACTGTCGGCTTAGGCCCGCTCCCTGTGGGGAATGGGCCTAAGCCACAGCTGGACATCCTTAGTGCTGCTGCAGAAGTAGGCTGCTGAGATTGCCAGCCGTCAGCCTGGCTTGTGGCTGAGCGGTGCTCCCCCTGTGAGAGTGCACTGACCACCAGGGGGCAGCTTCTGCATTGAGTGCCTGCCCCCTGGTGGTAAGTGTACCTCATAGCAACTGGTTGTTCCACTGTTCAGTCAATTTGCATATTACCCTTTTATTATATAGGATGTCAAGTACATTTCTTCCAGCATGCTCTTGAACTAAGTGCCAGATGAATGATGATTCATGCTAATTGAAATTATTTAATTTGGGATATATATACATGGTGTACCCCCCAAAAAACATATATACACACTTTGAATAACTATTAATTCCAATGGGTTAAATCTGAAAAGAAAGGAACATCAATTGAGCTACCAGAAAAAAGTGTGTATACATTTTGTGGGACATCCTGTGTGTGTGTATAGAGAGTTGCTTCCTAATTTTTAGGTGAAAATAATCTCTTTATAATGATGCTACTTACTTTCTTTTAATTTCAGATTTTGTTGACGGATCTGTACACCACAAAGCCTTACTTATATCTGTGACTGTCTGTAGTTTCCTGTTGGTCCTTATCATTTTATTCTGTTACTTCAGGTAAGTTTCCAACTTGTAGAGATAGAATTTTGAGTTTATCTTTGTCAACCTACTATCCTACCCTTGGCTCTGTCACCCCAGCTTCCTTTAACCTAATTAGATCTTAGATTTCATTGATAATATTGTTACTATTGATGAGTATTTGTCCTAATGAATCTATTAATACTCATTTGTACTTCAGATATCAAAATCACCCAGATAAATTTCACCCCTATGGAAATTAGGGCAGTTAGGGAATTAAGGAACTAGTTGCTACTGAGTTTGATTCTAAGCAGAGAAATGAGCATGTTGAACTTAGATTGTTCTAGTAATTACTTATTGAGTTAACAATTTCTCTGGTATTGAAAGATTTTTAAAGATTGTTTTAGATAATCACATTAAATAAGTTTAGTTACTATATTAAAGTTAAGTATGGTGGTTATAAATTAAACTTTTAGTCACCTACAAACTTATTTTGTAGTTTGTGTAATATCAAGGACCTTTAAATTCATGTCTCTTGCTTTTTTTAATACTCATTTATGATACAATTCTGCAAATGGGAGTTGATTCAAATAAATTTATTTCTAACCATTGATAAAAAAAATTTTAAAGCTTATATTTACTTATCAGTATTATTGGTCTATATATTATCTTACGTGACAGATAAGGTTAGCCATAATGACTTTTGCACACCAAAATTTATATCTATATTAATTAGGGGGACCTTAAATAGGGAAAGGCTTTAGGGCATAAATATAATGGAACTATACAGAAACATAACAGACTATAGCCTGTTGGGAAATAATCAAAAGGAATGGAGAAGAATTGTGGATGGTTAAGACTGAGTAAAAACATGTAGTTTACTTTAAAGAATCAGTTAGGAAAATAATTATAATTTGTGTTTTGGAAATCATTACTGAGGGAAATAAATACCGAGCATTTAATCTTGCATTGTTTTTGCGTGCTAAAGTAAAACCTGCCAGGATTAATGTTTTCTCTGCAGTGTTCTGCCCGTATCATTGCAACTCAGTGTCTAAAATGATGTTCCTCTGTGCATCTTTAGGTATAAAAGACAAGAAGCCAGACCTCGGTACAGCATTGGGTTGGAGCAGGATGAAACTTACATTCCTCCAGGCGAATCCCTGAAAGACTTAATTGAGCAGTCTCAGAGCTCAGGAAGTGGGTCAGGCCTCCCTCTGCTGGTAGGAGAAGGACATACTGAGTTTAAAGGAATGTTTTCTGAGAGGAAATGTCAGTAAATACAGGGTTTCATTTTACTGAAACAGATAGGGCAGGACAAAGAGGACGTTCTGTGCAATCCGTGAGATATCAGATCTCAGATGCGGGGCTTCCTGATAACATTTTGACATATTGGGGGTAAGGTGATTGTTTTTTAATGTCAGTGTATGGTTACAATCCAGACCCTCAGACATTCTGATAAAGAGCAGATTAGAGAACATGAAACATGGAGCCATCTTCCCTCTGTTTTCAGTGAGGATAGAGTGACTGCACTTTGGCCTGGCTTTTGAAGGCAAAAGGATTACAACCAGCAGGGATCTGAGTACTTTTACAAGGGAAGAAGGCTGCGTTTCAGCCGGAGGGTTTATGTTTCAGGGTGAAGTCCTGGCTTTTCCATTCAGGAGAGGTTTAATTTTCTGATGCTCCACAGTGCCAACCTGGAAGAAAATATATACCGAGTCCAAGGCACTTGCCTTAATGAGAAAAACATTCTGTTCCTTTATGGACCAGGCCAGAAAAAGGTTGTTGGGACTCGGGATGGAAATAACAATTTTAATGAGCAATATTTTCCTTTATAAACTCTTACGATTGATTTTTCTAATCTTTGTTGTCTGGGTCTGGCTTTGGATATCTTGTTTACTTTATTCCTTAGGCCATTTTTTATTTAGTACTAAAAGTAACATTAAAAAAAATCTCAAGGCAAGCATTTATCTTCTAACATTATTTTTGGATATAAAAAAAAGCTGTTTATATTTAATGAATACAACCTGAAGAGTTTGGAGATGACTATATACCTGAAACATCACCATAATCTATGCCATTCACATACCCATCACCTCCAAAAGTTTCCTCATGTCCTCTTTGTTTACTAATATTATTTTATAACAACACTTGATATAAGATTTACTCTCTTAGCAAATTTTAGAATACATACACTACTGTTAACTGTAGGCACTGAAGATCTGTGGGACTTATTCATCTTGCATAACTGATACTCTACTTGTTGACTAATACCTCCCCTGAAGGTAATAAACCAGACAGAAAGCCATTTGTGAAGTAGTCATTATGACCAAACTGATGCTACTGAGGATGTACATTTTTCTTATGTAAAAATCCTTATCAAATTGCTTGATTTTTTTTTTAAATATATTTTATTGATTTTTTACAGAGAGGAAGCGAGAGAGACAGAGAGTTAGAAACATTGATGAGAGAGATACATTGATCAGCTGCCTCCTGCACACCTCCCACTGGGGATGTGCCCACAACCAAGGTACATGCCCTTGACCGGAATCGAACCCGGGACCCTTGAGTCCGCAGGCCGACGCTCTATCCACTGAGCCAAACCGGTTTTGGCAAATTGCTTGATTTTTATTTTGCAATTAATACATATCAAATATAGTTCTTATATTTAAGATATTATACATTTTTAAGACAAGTACAAATATTTAAAACCCTTTTGGTATTAATGAATCAGATACTGGTGCTCTTGGACTTGAAAACTATTTGTTTTCCTCCTTCTAACCCATCTTTCTTATTACTATGGTGCTATCTCTCTGAAGTCTTTCACCTTACTATGTTACTTCCCTGGAAAAAAAATCTAAATGTCCAATAGCATTTA
>NW_006283768.1:2900678-2909598 GCF_000327345.1 Myotis davidii | reverse complement strand
AGTGAGAGAGGGGAATAGAAGCATCAATAATGAGGGAGAATCATTAATCGCTGCCTCCTTCACACCCCCTACTGGGGATCTGCAACCAGGGTATATGCCCTTGTCCAGAATAGAACCTGGGACTTTTCAGTCCCCAGGCCAACACTCTATCCACTGAGCCGAGGGCTGGAATGTGTGTTCTTGATGTTTGTGAGAATGAACCAAATGTAAGTTAAATGAAACTAGTGAAGGAAAAATATCAATATTACAGATTTAAGATCTTGTTTTAAGACAATCCAACGTGTGCAAAAATATGTGAGTATCTCACCTTGATACTAATTTGTTATATATTTTAACATAAGGGGAAAATTCATGCCCTATATATCTTTTTGTCAAATATCTTTATGTATCAATTGTTAAGGAAGGAATATCTTAGGGTAGTTGTAACAATTAAGATAGTTATGCCTGGCCTGCGTGGTTCAGTGATTGAGCGTTGACCTATGAACCAGGAGGTCATAGTTCTAGTGCCAGTCAGGGCACCTGCAGGAGACAACCTATCAATGATTCTCTCTCATCCTGAAGTTCCTCTATCCCTCTCCCTTCCTCTCTGAAATCAATAAAAATATGTTTTTAAAATATAGTTTGTGTCTTCCCACTATATATGTTCATATATGCATTTATTGAATACATAGTATATATTCAATAAATGGTAACATTATTTTTTATTCATAACCTATTTATCTGACCCTATAATGGTAAAGAAAGTGAAGTAAATTCTCTAATTGAACATTAAGCCTCTTAAGTGAAGAATCTTTTGTGAAAAATCTTTCTAGCCATGGCCAGCATGACTCAGTGATTAGAGCATTGGCCCAAAGGATCTGGGGTTGGATTTCCAGTCAAGGGCATGTACCTGGGTTGCAGATTTGATCCCTGGGTCTTGTAGGGAAGGCAACTAATTGATGCATTTCTCTCATATTGATGTTTCCCTCTCCCCCTCCCTCCATCCTCCCTTCCATTCTCTCTAAAACTCAGTGGAAAAACATATCCTAAGTGAGGATTAGCAATAACAAAAAGATCTTTTCAGTATGTGTTATTAACCCAGCCTTGTTAAGCAAAGTATTCTAAACTGTGTATTTGTGTGTAGGGTGTGTGTGTGTGTGTGTGTGTGTGTGTGTGTGTTGCTAATTCAGGGACGTGTTAGAGAGTACAGAGCATTATGTACAGCTGTATGTTTTTCAATGTTTATATTTCTGAAAGCGTGGTAACTCCTTTATCATAAAAGCAGTTGTACCCATTTTACATAAAATAATTCTTTTTTTTTCTTTTTGGAGTCACAATTATAGTGATTGTATCTTACAGGCATTTTATTTATACAATCAAGCCTTAAAAGAGATATCTGAGAATGAAGTATAGAATGAAAGTTTAGGTAGAGAAAGACCAGAAACATTTGCTAAATCAAATAGAAACTTAAATAAACCGGCTAACTCTAATTTAGATGCAGTAATTGTTTCTTCTCTGGAGGGGAAAAAAGATTAAACAAATCTGTAGTGCTATGAATATACTAACAGTGTGTTTTGGGGTCTAACAGGTCCAAAGGACTATCGCTAAGCAGATTCAGATGGTGAAACAGATTGGGAAGGGTCGCTACGGGGAAGTTTGGATGGGAAAGTGGCGTGGCGAAAAGGTGGCCGTGAAAGTTTTCTTCACCACCGAGGAGGCCAGCTGGTTCCGCGAGACGGAGATTTATCAGACGGTGTTGATGAGGCATGAAAACATTTTGGGTGAGTGTACAGCGTGGTCCAGGTTTTTCTAGCTTTTCTCTATTTTTCTGTTAACATCTGCATATGAACTCATCTGTCTTGACCCATTCTGAAATATATAGACATTTTCTTCTTGGCGTGAGCCCAGGGACATTGTAAGCTTCCAAGGGGAGACCTCACAGGAGGCATGACTAAGGCACTTTTGTGAATGAGCAGTGGGATGGACATGGAGTCCTCTCCAGGAAATGCAAATACAATACGGGCATTTCTTCAGGTTGCTGAGGGTTTTAAAGGAGCAATTTTTTTGTTTAAATGTTGTGGAAAGATATAAGAATTTTATCTGAGTTTATAATAAAACTCTGGTTTATTATATCCAGAGTTGATACGGATAATTGATTCCTTTTTATTTTCTCAAGTTAGAAATGACCTAGTTCAGTGGTTGGCAAGCTCATTAGTCAACAGAGCCAAATATCAACAGTACAACGATTGAAATTTCTTTTGAGAGCCACATTTTTTAAACTTAAACTATATAGGTAGGTACAGTGTTATTAACTTAATTAGGGTACTCCTAAACTGGCCTTTGCTAAAAACGTCCTCTAAACTATAGAGGTAGGTACATTGTTATTAACTTAATTAGGGTACTCCTAAGCTGGCCTTTGCTAAAAACATCCTCAATCTGATTGAGGTACATTCACTGAGGTCGACCCCTTCCAACTCGCCCATCCACACTGGTCTTGTATACTTGTTTCATCTATCTCCTTTCCGAAAACCGACTTCTGTGCATGGGCCATGAAGTTTCAATCGCATTGTACGTGTGCGCCCGCATGTGGTATTTTGTGGAAGAACCACACTCAAGGGGCCAAAGAGCCGCATATGGCTCACGAGCCGCGGTTTGCCAACCACTGACCTAGTTGGATCATTCAACTGCAAAGGGTGGAAGTTGATCTGAAGTGTCGCTTTGACTGGGGTTCCTGTTTTATAAGCAGTGGCTTGTGTATGACTATAATACCAGGAGCTGTCTACTGTGAATTGGAAAGCATTTAAATATCCGCAGCTGATTAAAAAGAGGTCATGTTTTCAGAAACAAACTCTTAATTGTTCTCTACCCCTCTTGTTTTGATTGACATTAGTAAGTTCATACTGTGAGGGGCATAGTTAGAAAACTGAATGAAATGCTAAACAAAAGACACCTATGACAAAGCATGGTAGTTGAGAATATGAATTATTCCTGATAATATCCAGAAGACACTTAGCTCCAAATCTTTTTATCTTCTTTTCTTTTAGGGTTCATTGCCGCCGATATCAAAGGGACGGGGTCCTGGACCCAGTTGTACCTAATCACAGACTATCATGAAAACGGTTCCCTCTATGATTACTTGAAGTCCACCACCCTGGATGTTAAATCGATGCTGAAATTAGCCTATTCTTCCGTCAGTGGCTTATGTCATTTACACACCGAGATCTTTAGTACCCAAGGCAAGCCAGCAATCGCCCATCGAGATCTGAAAAGTAAGAACATCCTGGTGAAGAAAAATGGCACTTGCTGTATAGCCGACCTGGGCCTGGCTGTTAAATTTATTAGGTGAGTAAGTGAGGTGAACAAATGCCCTTCTTATGATTCTTTTCTGTCCCTTGCTATAGATTATACATTGTGTAGGTCAGTGCTTCCAGGACATTTAGTAGAGGAGGAATTTTTATTGATTTTGACTTTACTTGGGAGGGAAAAAAAGAAATACTTTCTTTGCAGCACAAAGTGTTTGGGTCCATGCTACCCATTTCTATGCTCATCAGTGTCCTGGCTTCAAAACAGTGTTCGAACGTCATTGGGTTCATAGCTGTCATGAAGCTGTTCAGAAAAGAGGTAGCTAATGTCTCCGATGATGTGGCCAGAAGTCTTGGTAACATTTTAAGTAGGAAAAGGCTTCAGGGAAGATCTACAGATTATGTAGTGATAAAGGCAATGTTGTTGTTTTTTTATCTGATAAAAGAAAGATATTGCACAGGTGTTTTGTGAGAAAGAAACGAATAAACTAATAAACAGAACACAGCCCGTATTCAGCACTATTATACTATCGCTTAACCAATGACTATAACACCTGACCACATAAATCAGCAAGTGCTATAAAACAGGGGTTTTCAGATCCTGATTGGGGAGTGGTTAGGTGGGTGTGGAGTTGGGGGAGCTGCATGAAGTGATACCAGTGGCTTCTACAGCATGGGGAGGAGGAATGCTCCATGGCTGAAGCTCTATTTTGCTTACTCTCTCTATGCAGAGCAGCCCCTTTTATCTTGCAGATGACTTAGTTACAAGAAATGGTCTCTCTGCTTTGAAAATAAAACAGCCACACAAAGTGAGTTTGCAAAGCATTGGCTTAGAGGGATCATCATATACCCACCTCATAAAGAGTAAATTTAGCCCTAACTGGTTTGGCTCAGTGGATAGAGCATCAGCCTGCAGACTGAAGAGTCCCAGGTTCGATTCTGGTCCAGGGCATGTACCTGGGTTGCGGGCACATCCTCAGTAGGGGCTGTGCAGGAGGCAGCTGATTGATGTCTCTAACTCTCTATCCCTCTCCCATCCTCTCTGTAAAAAATCAATAAAATATATTTAAAAAAATAAAAGACTAAATTTAGGCTTCGTCCTTATTAAATTGTTAGATCCTCTTGTGGACTTTTTTCCAAAGATGACTCTGTAAGATGTAGGAAAGGGCACAAAGGAAAAGCCATGGAGGTGATTAAAAGTTTGGAAAATGAAATTCATGAGAAAGAACTAATGAATTTGTATTTTCACCCAGAAGTGAAGACTGAACAGGGGTTGAATAATAGGCCCCCCGCATAGGAAGGTCTTCACCATAAGAGGAAGGCAAATTGAAGCTCTTGATCTTTATTTAAAACAGCGCAGTAGGAAATGAATGGAATTGTAGAGTTAGGTTAGAAATGTGAACCTCCTGCCAATAAAGATTATTAAATCCCCCCTCTCTTTTTGAATTCTTTTTTTTGTTACCTACAAGCTTTTTCAAGACTTTTTTACAAAAAAAAAAAAATTCCCATCTTGCTTCTCAAATTAACAGCCTTTCTCTTTTCCTCCCTGTTAAATTTCTTGAGAGTTCCCAAGAATAATCTGCTTTCACAATCCAGTAATTCTTCATATCTGGTAATTTGGCTTCTCCATTCTCCACTGAATCTCCTTTATGGAGGGACAGCCTTGGTCTTGGTCACCACACGGCTTTCTGAATGTCCTCTCACTGTCCGTGGCGCCTAAGCCTTTCTTTCTCCTGTTTTTGTGAAGTGCCTTTCTAGTCCAGGTTTACCTTTTTTCTCTCTCTACACCAGTGGTTCTCAACCTTCCTAACGCTGCGACCCTTTAATACAGTTCCTCCTGTTGTGGTGACCCCCAACCATAAAATTATTTTCGTTGCTGCTTCATAACTGTAATGTTGCTACTGTTATGAATCGTAATGTAAATATTTGATATGCAGGATGTATTTTCATTGTTACAAATTGAACATAATTAAAGCATAGTGATTAATCACAAAAACAATATGTAATTATATATGTGTTTTCTTATGGTCTTAGGCGACCCCTGTGAAAGGGTCGTTTGACCCCCAAAGGGGTCACGACTATAGGTTGGCAACCCACACGTTGAGAACTGCTGCTCTAGGGTCTGCTCTCTGGCTACTGCTTAAAGGTGTTCCCTACTGCTTAAAGCAGTACACCTACTGCTCTAGGTGTTCCACTAGATTTCCTGCCATATCTGCTTTTCCTTCCTAGTTCCCAGTTTGGGTTGATCCATTTTAAAATGCGATGTGTGGGCCCGCTGGCGTGGCTCAGTGGTTTAACGTTGACCTATGAACCAGGAGGTTATGGCTAGATTCCTGGTCAGGGCACATGCCTGGGTTGTGGGCTTATTCCCCAGTGTGGGGAGTGCTGGATGCAGCCAATCAATGATTCTTTCTCCTCATTGATATTTTATCTCTCTCTCTCCCTCTCCTTTCCTTTCTGAAATCAGTAAAAAATATATATATTTTAAAAAATAAAACATGAGGTGCAGGACATTTCCTTTGTCTGGAAGTTTTTGGTTTGTGCAACTGAATAAATCCTGTTGCATGATCTCCCCACTTGAGCTGGGCCAGTTGGGTCCTCTCTACCATGTTTCTAGGCCAGGGGTCCTCAAACTTTTTACACAGGGGGCCAGTTCACTGTCCCTCAGACTGTTGGAGGGCCGGACTATAGTTTAAAAAAAAACTATGAACAAGTTCCTATGCACACTGCACATATCTTATTTTGAAGTAAAAAAACAAAACGGGAACAAATACAATATTTGTATTTGCATGTGGCCCGTGGGCCGTAGTTTGAGGACCCCTGTTTTAGGATCTGGAGGAAAGCATTTTGTAGTTGCTTCCAATTTCTAATTTTTTTTTCTATGTGTAGCTGCCAGATTTATTTTCTTGAAGCATAATTTTGAACATTATCATAATTTCATCATTTCTTATGGCTTTGGGTTAAAATTGAGCTTTTATTCTGAACACTTTTTACTTTCTCACACCTTCAGGTGTTTTTAACATGCGTTTGTCTTTACCTGAATACCCAACATCCCCTCTTCCACTTTAGATAACTATTGTTATTCTCTTACAAATCTGACTTTAAGTTCATCTTTCTTACATACTCCCATGTGACCCTGTGCAAACTCTCATGACATTTCTCACATTATCGTACAGTAATCATTGACCACTTATCTGTCGTTCACATTGGAGACTGAACGCCATGAAGGTAAAAATCATGGTTTTCTGAAATTTGCATCACCAGTGCCTTTTCTTGGTGCCCATTACTTAAGCGTTGCTTCAAAATTTTGTAAAATAGATAATTGAATGATTTCATAGGGACGACAGGATGAAGGGGGGAAAGGACCTTTTCTTTTAGGTCCAGAGATCTTACACACTCTGGATTACATCCACCTTACTAGTTTTGTACAAGTTGTACCAACTTGTATGCTCTCTTTAGCAAACCTGAAATACTTGCATTTTTTCCTTCTATTTTTCCTCCTGCCTTGTTTTTTATTGCATGATCTATAGATTGGAATGCCCATATTTCTCCATTTACCTTAATCCAATCTCAGAGTTAGTTGCCTTTAAGTCACTGTTGTTCATCCCCCGCTAGAAATAGTGATGTCATCTTTTCTACTCTAATTCCTGGCCCTTCACTTCTCATATTATAATTATTTTAGTACACGCCTCATCTTTTTTACTAGTCATTGGGCATCTTGAGAGCAAGATCCATGTACAAATTAATTAATGTATTTCCCATTCAACATGACATAGTGAGTTACCCATTATAGGTGTTCCAACATCATTTTGAAATAATAAATATTGGCCATATAAAACTAATTGAGAACTCATCTTCTATATAGACCTTAAAACAAATAAGGAAAATAGGTATCTATCATATTTATGGAACTTAGTTCTGCTGAGTATAGGGAAATAAACTGAATAACCTCTAAAATTTCATGCAAACCCTGAATCTAAGAAGTGGAGGGGAACCCAGCCTGCATGGCTCAGTGGTTGAGCATCAACCTATGAACCAGGAAGTCATGGTTCGATTCCTGGTCAGGGCATTTGCCCAGGTTGTGGGATGTATCCCCAGTGTGGGGCTTGCAGGAGGCAGCCAATCTATGATTCTCTCTTATCATTGATGTTTCTATCTCTCTCTCCCTCTTCCTTCCTCTCTGAAATCAATAAAAATACATTTTTTAAAAAAAGAAGCTGCAAAACTTATTTTTTTAAAAAAAGTGGAGAGGAATATTTCAAGGGCTAATTCAGAAATGTGTTTGGAATATATAGACTAGTTCACCAAGAAAGGAAATATTTGAGGATGCCTGTTCAGATGTGCAACTCGATGGCTGTGGAAAGCACAGATCTTATATGGCTGAGGAATCACTGTGGGACCATTTACCATTCTGGACCTCCATCTTCTCTTCTATTAAGCAGAGTTTGCATTTGATAATTTCAGATGCCCTTTCACTTTTATATTCTACTAGTGGCCTGGTGTATGAAATTCACGCACATTAAAAGGGACTTAATTAGAGGAAATATTTTAATATTGCTATTTGCCCTGTCTCTATAATAGAAATGCCAAAGATGAAAGAAAATTAGTAAAATGTATATGAAAATCTCCCTCCAGTCAGAGTCTGGGGTGTGCTGCGGGACCCAGTGTCAAGTCCCTGCCACCCGCATGCTTCTCGAAATCACACGAGACCCAGATCCAGCCAGCCCCGCCCCCATCAAGCCCCGCAGGGCAGGGGACACAGCCTCAGGTCCCCCACTAAGCCCTGCTGGGCAAGGGGCACAGCCTCAGGTCCCCCAGCCCTGGTGCCGGGGCGGGGGGGGGGCATAGCATCAGGTCTCCCAGCCCCAGAGCCTGGGCGGGGGGTGCAGCCTCAGTTCCTCCGGCATGAGGGCACAAGGGTGTGATGACCATTTGCATATTAGCTCTTTATTATATAGGATGTTTGAAAGGAACTTTGGTCTTATCAGTTTTTGAGCCTCACTTTTAAACCATGCTTTACATATTCCTTTGGCTCCCACTCTTTTCCTGACTTGCCTAATTTAGGGGTGCATGTCCATGGGTATGCGCACACACAGATATTTAGAGCTTTTTATTACAATTGGGGTCAAAGCTAACACAGGTTTGAGTTCTTAGACGTCATATGTGACCTTCCTGTGAGAACTTAACACTTTACACTACGTGGTAAGTGTTCTCTCAGGCTTTTAAGTCATTTCTGGGAGGTTCCAAGAGAAATTAAGAGCAAACTGTGCTTTAGAGATTTCCTGCACATGTAATTTTTTTAAAATCCTGAATTGGTTTCTTCATACACTGTCCTGAAAGTGATGTAAGTGCTGTTGCACTTCCTGGCCAGCACAGATTTAATCCAGGTGATGCCGTGGCAGACATTACCATTGCCCAAATCTCTCTTGGGAGGAGAAAACAGGACCCGTGAAATCCCTAGGAGGAACTTAACAAAGCTTTTTATTGTGTATCTGGAGGATCAAGGAAGCCTTCTGGTCATACACAGTCAGAATAATGTATATTTTTAGGGGGGAAATAAATCCTGGTTTGGGGGCCTCTCGGGTATTATATTTTACCTGGGTGAGGGGCTGCTGTCTGTTTTCATGCTGTCCGCACCC
>NW_006283768.1:2885154-2899867 GCF_000327345.1 Myotis davidii | reverse complement strand
CTCCCTCCCTCCCTCCCTTCCTTCCTTCCTTCCTTCCTTCCTTCCTTCCTTCCTTCTTTTGATAAAGAGAGAAGGAGAGAGAGATAGAAACATCAATGATGAGAGAGAATCATTGATTGGCTGCCTCTTGCACACTCCGTACTGGGGATCAAGCCCGCAACCTGGGCATGTGCCCTGACATTGAACTGTGACCTCCATGGCTCAACCACTGAGCCATGTCATCCAGGCTTATATTTTTTCAAGTGTTTAGATTATTAAAGTGCACATGTTTCTTTCTGCTCTTTCTCTATTACCTTTTACCTCCCTTCTTCCTCTCCCACCTTTCCCCTCTGTTTTAGGCACCAGCAACATCTACCAAAAGACCCTGCATGTGTGCAAAGGCTCAGTGAGATAGAGCAGCCTCCTTGAAGCCAACAGGGGGGTTCCTAACTGGCTCCCTGGGCCATACTGGGTTCTGCATGTGACTTTTACAAGCCTGTCAGTCTCCCCGCAGTTGCTGGTCCAGGGGGAATGTGCACTGTGCTGGACCAAACAGGGGCTTTTCCCTTTGCATAACACTTCTTGGAAGAATTCGTACTATCTTATATAATACATGTCCATGGGTATGCGCACACACAGATATTTAGAGCTTTTTATTACAATTGGGGTCAAAGCTAACCCAGGTTTGAGTTCTTAGACGTCATATGTGACCTTCCTGTGAGAACTTAACACTTTACACTACGTGGTAAGTGTTCTCTCAGGCTTTTAAGTCATTTCTGGGAGGTTCCAAGAGAAATTAAGAGCAAACTGTGCTTTAGAGATTTCCTGCACATGTAATTTTTTTAAAATCCTGAATTGGTTTCTTCATACACTGTCCTGAAAGTGATGTAAGTGCTGTTGCACTTCCTGGCCAGCACAGATTTAATCCAGGTGATGCCGTGGCAGACATTACCATTGCCCAAATCTCTCTTGGGAGGAGAAAACAGGACCCGTGAAATCCCTAGGAGGAACTTAACAAAGCTTTTTATTGTGTATCTGGAGGATCAAGGAAGCCTTCTGGTCCTACAGTGTCAGAATAATGTATATTTTTAGGGGGGAAATAAATCCTGGTTTGGGGGCCTCTCGGGTATTATATTTTAAATAGAAAACCTACCATGAAAACTGGGCTGTAATACGTGTCTCCCAATTGGTGATTGTCAGCTTGTCCAAGTGCAAAGGAGACAGAGTTGCCCAGCCCAGAGGGCACTAAATTTCCTCAGAGTCTTTCTGATGTCGCTATTTTTAGCACTGTGTCTGGTTTGTGTACTTGGTGGTTTTTGAAAAAAAGGGACATGGCTCAATGACTTGCCAAAGTCACAAAACTAAGCTAATTAGGGGCTGAGTCAGCTCTCCCAGTCAAGGTTTCTGCAGCCACATCCACCTCCTATTGAAGAGTTTTCAGTTCTGAAGCTCTGTGTTTAAGAAACCCTGAGGTTGCTCAGGATTTAATCACGAAAGCAATAAATGCTGTTGAAAAGTGAGGCTGAAACTCTCCTCTTTAGTTAGCATCTGACTGGGCAGAGCTCAGGGCAGCGAATCAGTCCCACAGCTGTTTGCAAGATGACCAGAAACACTATGGGCACGCACAGCCCTTCTGGAGGCTGCAGAGGATCATTCATGCCGTGGGAGGTCACTTTAGTCTCCCTCAGAGGAGATTTAATGTTATCTGGTATATGTGGTTAATTTCAAACCCCACTTGTAAGCCACAAGCAAACCCATGCCTCCCTCACATGTCTTTTGCCCCCAATCCTTCCTTTAATAAAAAAGTAATATGCAAATTGACTAAACGGAAGAACGACCAGAATGCCCATGGCCCCTTGCCCCAGCCAGCTCATCCCTGATGGCCCCTATCGGGTGGGCCGGCTGGACCCCACCAGTGCATGAATTTGTGCACCGGGCCTCTAGTGGGTATATAATTAAGAGAGGCTTAATTACCATGAAAAATATTTAATACAAAAATGGTGAAGACAGATACTAGGTTTTTTAAGATCTCCTTTATTTTCGGACACCAATATAAAAATGTTTTGCCTGCCCTTTATCCAGTGTATGACACTGATTTTAAAAGGCGTTCCCTGCTCCATTGAGTCCTGTGGGGAGCTCAGATTCATTTTTCAGACCTCTCAGGGTCCTATCTGGAGGCTCCACTTTGAGCCTATCGGATTCAGCAGGCGTTCTGTGATTGCCTCCCTCAGTTACTCTAATCTTGTGGTGCACACACACCACTCTAGGCACCAGGCCAAACCAAGGAGGACACTGCAGGAAGCCTGCCCAGATGTAGGCAGTAAAGCAGCTCCTTGTCTGTAGACATTAAAACCAATAATTCCTGGCTCAGTTGGTTAAAGTCATACCGTGCATTGGAAGGTTGCATGTTCGATTCCCAGTCAGGGCCTGTGTGTCTCTTTCACATTAATGTTTCTCTCCCTCCCTCCCTCTCTTAAAAAAATTCAATAAAAAAAAAAAACTAAATTAAACTAAAACCAGTAACAATGATCACCTTGTGCCCAGGTTCTAAACAGTGTCAGTGATGACATACATTTCCCAGCAGGTGCATTGCTTCCACCTTTCCCTCCTCAGTAAGCCCCTCCCTGGCACGTGCAGAGAAGAAGAGGAACATCTTAGTCTTATTTCCGCCCTTCTCTCCTCTCCTCTCCGTTTTTCTTTGTCTCACAGCCTCAGAGTCTTTGCTTCCTTCCCAGGGCCTGAAGCAGTTGCCCTGGGAGCTCTCACTTGTGTGCCCTCCTGGGTGAGAAGTGCCATTCAGAGTGTGCACACCCTTAGGAGGCCTCTTGGTCTTCAGTGTAGACCTCTTACTCTCTGTGCTGGCTGCTTCTCCTTCTTCTTTTTTTAATGAACATACCACTGTCGTCCAGGGGACTTTGGTCAGGAATATAGCTGTTTCCATGCCTCTTTATGCAATCCTAGCTGAGGGCACTCTGCATTTTAAGATTCATACACAGATAGACTTCATCATCCTCATCTCACCTGGTACAGTAAGGAACTCCATGTCACTCACAGTTCGTTGCCATATCAGCCCTCTCTCTCCCATGTATGTTGTACCTTTTCTACACGATGTAGCCACTGGTTCTTTTCTTCCCCAAATACCATCAGCTCAAGGTACATGTTGTGTAGGGTATTGTTTAAAATTTAGTGATAACTTTCATGGTACCAGAATATTTTTCCTGATCTTTTTCTTACAGGGGTTAACATCTTCTCATGACCCTAGGGCAGAGGGGAGACCCCTCTTCTCCCTAGCTGACTTGCTCGTTGCCTCCAACCTTACTGTTTATTTATGTCTCAGAAAACTTTAGGTATTTTTATTTTATCCTGTCCCAGCTCTACTTTCCCTAAAGTTCATAAAGAAAAACACCCATTAAAGTGAAAAGTGTGATTTCAAAACAAAGGAAGTTTTTTCTTTGAGAGCAATCTACTTGACATCCCCTAATTTATTTTATTTTGTTTAAGTTATAATTTTATTCTCTTCCAATTCTACTTAAGTCTGTGTCACACCAGTGCTCACATTAACAGGGACCAAGGCTGTGGTGGATCTGATGGTGGCATCCTATATAATAAAACCCTAATATGTAAATAGACCGAACAGAGGAACAACTGGTCGTTATGATGCGCATTGACCACCAGGAGGCAGATGCTTAACGCAGGAGCTGCCTCCTGGTGGTCAGTGTGCTCCCACAAGGGGAGCGCCACTCAGCCAGAAGCCAGGCTCATGGCTGGCAAGTGTAGCAGCAGTGGCAGGAGCCTCTCTCACCTCTGCTGCAGGCGGGCAGTAAGGAGGGAGGGGTCCTGGACTGCAAGAGGTATGTCTGACTGCCGGCTTAGGCCCAATCCCTGGCAGGTGGACATCCCCTGAAAGGTCCTGGATTGTGAGAGGGCATAGGCTGGGCTGAGGGACCCCTCCCCCCAAGTGCACTAGGCAAGTGTAGCAGCAGTGGCAGGAGCCTCTCTCACCTCTGCTGCAGGCGGGCAGTAAGGAGGGAGGGGTCCTGGACTGCAAGAAGTATGTCTGACTGCCGGCTTAGGCCCAATCCCTGGCAGGTGGACATCCCCTGAAAGGTCCTGGATTGTGAGAGGGCATAGGCTGGGCTGAGGGACCCCTCCCCCCAAATGCACTGATCCGTTAATTATAAAATTCAGTTAATTATAAAATCACAAATGGGGAACAATGCCCCTGTAATTCTGGAACCCAGTTCTTCAATCATGAAAAGTGAGAAGAAGTTTTCTGTATAATGAATGCAGTGCCCATGATTTTGATGGGATATTTTCAGTTCTTTCTGGTAGAAACTTTTTTTTTTCTGTAATTTTGTTGTTAATTGAGACAGTTTTTGATGGTTAGAGCCTGCTGCCTGTAACCTATGCCTTCATCATTGAAATGTATGTCTTTCTTGTTCTTGATCCTCCTGAGTTCTTTTTAATTAAAATATATCTAATTCTAGTTTATAGGGGTGGGGAGGGGCAAAAGTAGGTTTACAGTTGTGAGTATGCAAAACAGAGTTAATTCTTGTGTTATTATTTATTAATTATTGTATTATTTTCCATAGGAACAAGTGTAGCCCTACTTTTGCCCCACCCTGTATTTTAAACATAAAAAAGTAGAAAAAAAATTAATGAAACACTTATGCAATAATTTTTTTTTTATATATAAATCCTCACCCGGGCATATTTTTTCCATTGATTTTCAAAGAGATTGTAAGGGAGAGGGGGAGAAAGAGATATTAGATAGATAGATAGATAGATAGATAGACAGACAGACAGACAGACAGAGACAGCAATTGGTTGCCTCCAGCACACTCCCTGACTGGGGCTGGGGATTAGGCCTGCAGCCCAGGTAAGTGCCCTTGACAGGCAATCAAGCCCACAACCCTGCAGTGTGTGGGTCAGTGCTCTAACCATTTGGAAACACCGGCCAGGGCTCATATAAAAATTTAAGGTCACCAGATGTTACCAATTTGCCTTATTTTATCTGATCTTTCTTTTTAAAACAAATACAGTGTTGAAGATAGCCCTGTTGCATTCTCTTCCCTACTTTATTCCCCTTTATCCCTGGCAGAGGTAATCAGTATCTGAAGTTGGTATTTATCTTTTCTGTATATGATTTTAAAAATTGACTCCATGTGTGGGCAGCCACTGCAGTACATAGGGTTATGTTGTGGGTTTGGAGCTGTTTTCTCTGACTCTGCTCCCTTGTGAGTGTCCATCTCTTCTTGCCAGCCTTGTTTCTCACCCCTCCCCATCCCTCAATGGAAAAGGAGGGGGTGGGACGTTGAAGGTGCCCTGACTTTTTCTGCCTTTTCTGCTTCCTTCTTTGCTCTTGGGCCCTCCTCCAGTTACTCCCTACCCCATGCTTGTATGCTCTGCACCATCCCACTCTACCTGCCATCTCTCTTTCTCCCTTTCTTCTCGGTGCCCCAGTGTTCAGTGAGTTTAATTTCTGTTTGTGGCCTTGAAGATTACCAAGCTCAGTTTTTCTCTGTCCTTATTTAGGACAGGTAAGATCATGTTTCTGAAAACCCAGGAGAGAGATGCAGGGTAATTACTTTCAAGTACAGAAACCCTCCTGAGAGAAGAGGCAGAGCTCTATGTTTTGGAGGATCTGATGTTTTATAATATCAGATGTGGATTACTTACAATTATCATGG
Organism: Myotis davidii; assembly: GCF_000327345.1. Lineage (NCBI taxonomy): Eukaryota > Metazoa > Chordata > Mammalia > Chiroptera > Vespertilionidae > Myotis > Myotis davidii. The sequence continues at coordinate 2,894,198 of NW_006283768.1, read as the reverse complement.
TTGTTGTTTCAGTGTAGTGCTAAAGGCATTTGCCTTTAGGTTAACCCCTTCCCCGGCAGAAACGTGTATACACGTTTTCACAAAATGTTCTTTTTCAGTCGTCGACGAGTATACTAAGAAAATATGGTAAAAAAATATGGTTTATAGGAAGACGAGTTACAAACTGTTTTCATAACCAGCATCAAAAATACTATATAGAACCAAAATAAAAAAATTAGTCTGAAAAAGAAACGTTTTTAACAAAAAAATTGTTGGGGAAGGGGTTAATAGTAATCATTTGCAAATTAATTGGCTTAACAAAATTCTATTTGTCCTCTGATTATCAGTAATATCTCATTTTATGATCTATACATAATAGAGATTTTTACATTTATCCTTAAATTATCCAAAGTGAACTTTACTGTAAACAGTCCTCTTTCTTCTTTCATTTAAAGCATATAATTTGCCTGCCTGGTGCAGAGCAGGCTGTGAGTGGAGATGGATCAGTGCTCTCCTCTTTAGGGACAGACCACCTGGTTGTGACAGATAGTCAGGGCTGAGAGGAGTTTACAGTCTTAGGCGGAAGACAGATATTTGTACAGATACTACAAGTGAGCATATTTATTCGGGTACCATGAGGAAAATCACCTAGAGTGGAAAATCACCAAGGTGGACGAAGGACAGTCGTGCCCAGAATTCCTAGCTTGTGTAGGAACTGGTTTTGGGGGATTTGATGGGGATACAAAATCCTTGACTGTACGTTCTTCAGAGTTTGAAGGTTTAAGAGCTTAGAGGTGAACTATATATAGTCTGGCCATCACAAATCTTGACTCTATTATAAGATAACAACTAACTTTCAGTTTCCCATTGATGTTTCAATGTCACACATTCCATTAGCTCTTCCTGACCTCTCAAAAACAATAATGCATTAAGGAGCTATGAGTAAGAATGGAAAGGAGTTGCCTAAAATCTTTATCAGCTGTGGTCAGAGTATATCTTTGACCTGAATACACTCCTGTGGGGCCCATGCTAAGATGGGTCTTGGTTTCCTTTCGCAGTAATGTTCTGGAACATAATTTAGGCTCTTTTCTGTCTTTCCATCTGCAAACCCTCAGGTTTGTTTCTCTGCATAGAACTCAGAATTCTGTAGCTGGTGTCACCACTGTCTTCCTCTAATGATTCATAATTATAAATTACTAGAGGCCTGGTGCACAAAAATTTGTGCACTCGGTGGTGGTGGGGGGGGGGTCCCTCAGCCTGGCCTGTGCGCTCTCACAGTCTGGGACCTCGGGGGATGTCTGACTGCCTCTCGCAATCCGGGACCGCTGGCTCCTAACCGCTTACCTGCCTCCCTCCTGATCGCCCCTAACCACCTCTGCCTGCTTATCTGATCTCCCCTAACTGCTCCCCTACCAGCCTGATTGCCCTTAACTACTCCCCTGCTGGCCTGATTGCCCCTAACCACCTCTGCCTCGCCCTGCACCCAGGACCCAGGATTCCCTCCTCCAGTCAGTCGCAGGTACTCGGGATCCGGGCTTTCCTGCTTCTGGCTGGCTGCAGGCACACAGGACCTGGACTGGCTTTGCCTGGGCTGGCCACAGCTACAGGAGACTGTGGGTGGGTGGCTTCATCCAGGTGGCAGCTGCTGGTGCCCGGGACTGCAAGGTAGGCAGCTTGTCCCTCTCTTGGACTGCAGCCCTAGCCACTGGCGCCTGGGACCGCAGGGTGAGCAGCTTGTCCCAGCTCGCTCCAGCTCTGAGGCCACAGCTGGCTGAAAGCAGGTATCTGGGGTTTGTTTAGCTTCTATAATTGAAATTTTGTTGCTTTCGGAGCTCAGAGCCAGGCCGTGGCAGGCGGGGAACCTTGATTTCCTCCATCACTGGAGCAAGCAAACCTCCTGCTCGCTTCAGCTGCATGGCTGCCAGCTGCCATTTTTGTTGGCAGTTAATTTGCATATCTCGCTGATTAGCCAATGGGAAGTGTAGCAGAGGTACGGTTAATTACCCTTTTTGTCTTTTATTAGGATAGCACACACACATACACACAAACACACAGCATACTAAGGAAATACCTACTGTGTGCTCACAGGAGAGGTGTCAGTAGAGAGACCTTACTTTATAATTGAAGGTGGAGCTTTTGCAGGATCTTTTAAATCTGATATTTTCCCAGTTTATCATTCAACCTCTTCTCAGCTCACTTGCCTTCCTCACCATTTATGACTTAGGTACACAAATGACATTTGTTATTATACCATGTCGGTAAATAATAAGAATGTATGTTTTAACTTCTTTTCCTAGTCAGAAAAGAAGCCAGAACACTAAGACTTACATTTACAGATGATAAGCAATACCAGCTATTTAGGTTTTTTTTCAGTGTTATAAATTTACACTTTAACTTTTAATTTAGGAAAATAGAGTCCATACGTCAAAGCTCCTGGGAGATTACAAGGGGCCTATGGGTACATTTGTTCCATGTCTGCTGCAGTAACTCTAGAGTAAGGATTTTAGCTGGAAGTGAATTTTAAAAGGTTCAGAGAAAGAAGCTTTGGATTTATAAGTTTTTAGTAACTATAAACAGTTTTGAGATCTACAGAGGGGCATTTGTTACCCTTTAAATTTTCCCAAGTGACAGTACATATTTTATGTTTAGAAGACAGAGATTGAGGCAATAAAATCAAGCCAAGAAGCTCCCCTCCTCCCAACAAAAGGCACTAGTGTTTTGGAAAGCCTGGTATTGCCTGTGACTCAGCAAGACAAAGGTGATGTTCCATATTTCTCACTCTTTTCAGTGTTGAGGAGAAATAACATGTCAATGCTTGAGAGTCAATGGAGTGTGATGAAAATAAAATTAAAATTAAAAAAAACCAGACAAACACTTTCTTGGGAATCAGGAGCTAGGCAGGTTTATCAAAGATGTCCCCCAAACTTCAATTTAATGAATTTTTGTACCTTTTCTGTTTTATAGTTTCTTCACCCATCAGCACTAGGGTTTATTGCTCTTCTTCCTAGTCCTATTCATTTTTATTGAGGTAGTTCTCGTTAAACCTACTATGTGCATACTCCTGTGCTGGTGGCAGTGTTACATGTCTCCTTTAATCATCAACCTGTCAGGCAGTGGTAGTGCAACCACTTTGAAACATGGGTGCAGCACTGGGGCCCCAGCTCCCAGCACGGAGGCAGTGGTTCTCAGGCCCGGCCTGCAGACTGGGGTCCATTCATCACAGATGTCCTTCCAGTCTATAGGAGGAATTACAAGTGGGTCATGTTGTGAAATTTTCATAAAGATAAAGATATTATATTCAACTAGTGGTCTGGTACACAGATTTGTGAACCTTGAAAGCAAATTGATTAGAATTCCTGGTGCTGCCACAGCTTGAAAGGCGTCTGTGGAGCATGTGTGGGGAGGGGCGGTGGGGGAGGAGTAGAAAAAGAAAGAAAACTCACGCTAGGGTCTTCCGGCTCACAGAGCTGGCTCCAGTGCAGGGCCTAATGCAGGTGGTCCGGGTGGTGGCCGGCAGGGCGGGACTGGAAGAGATGGACAGACATGCCCTGGAGCCAACCTCCCATGGTCCCTTCCTGGCCCCCAGCTACACCTGGGGTGGCACCTTGGCTCAAAGGGCATCTGCAGAGTGAGCAGGGTCTCTCCAGTAGGTAGAGTCCCTCGGCCTGGCCTGTGGGGATCTGGCAGAAACCGGCTCTCCGACATCCCTCAAGGGGCCCCAGAGTGCGAGAAGGCACTCTGCAAAGTTGCTGTCATACAGGGTGTGGGACGCAAATGCAAGTGTGAAGTATTCTGATTGTCATCTTTATTGTGTTTTTACCCGTGAATATTTAATATAACTCTTGGCTAGGAATGTTTTTCCAGGAAATGGTTTTCCCTGAAGGGATACCTTTTCCCATTTTCCACTAAAGCCCTGGTTCAGGAATCACCTTGATTTGACCCTTGGTTCTCTTCAGTACTGACGGTGCTCTGCTTTACTTCCCCTTAGCGATACAAATGAAGTTGACATACCACCCAACACTCGTGTTGGCACCAAGCGCTATATGCCTCCAGAAGTGTTGGATGAGAGCTTGAATAGAAATCACTTTCAATCTTACATCATGGCCGATATGTACAGCTTTGGGCTCATTCTTTGGGAGGTGACTAGGAGATGCGTATCAGGAGGTAAGTACCAGTGGTACCATTGGGCTATTACAATTCCTTTTTTCTCTCTCTTTTTTAAAATCCTCACCCGAGGATATTTTTCCATTGATTTTCTTAGAGAGAGTGGAAGAGATAGGGAAATAGAAACATCGATGTGAGAGAAACACATCAACTGGTTGCCTCCCACACGTGCCCGGGCCCGGGCCCCAGAGGAGCCTGCATCAGAGGTATGTACCCTTGACTGGAAGTGAACCCAGGATCGTTTAGTCTCCAGGCTGATGCTCTATCCACTGAGCAAACCAGCTAGGGCCAAATCCTTTTTTCTGATCAGAAATCAAAGTTGTCTACACAATCAAATTTTGTCCTTTATTTCTGTTGACTCAGTCATGATCCTCCTAGGAAATAATACTTCACATCATAGAATTACCTTTGACTGCATTCTTCTCTCCACCTATGACTGAGGCATCTCTTCTAGGCACATTGTCAACTTCCTCTGTCTTTTCGAAGATCACCCTGTTCTATTATATGTATTGTCTCACTTCTCTCTTGAACTCTTTCTCTAGCCATTGCTTTATCAAGTTAGCCTCCTTCTCTACCCCTTCCATCTTCTTCTTACCAATCTGCTGGGCCCCCTGCCCAATTCTAGGGCCCCATTTCCTGTGGCTTCCTCTGCTCAGATGAAAAGACATAACTGTGGGGTGGGACACCCATTATTTAACCTCCCGCCCTACTTCTTAACTTTCTACAATACTTACTCATAAAGCAATTTGAAAACATCAGTTTTTATCAAAATGAAATTAAAGCATAAGAATATTAGTATTGGTCATGGTAATCTTTTTACAAACATAAAGTTTCCCTAGTAAGACTAACTAAGGAAACATCCTTAAATATTCAGAGGTGTTATTATTGCTTGTAGCATTGTGCCTTCTGCTGCATAATTTGTCTTTTAGTAGATTCCAGCACCTTTCAGTTGAGGAGCTGAGTCTGAGGCTCTTTGGTATCAAGTATGTTGTTTATGGTTCTAGTCAAGGTTGTACTTGATAAGTAAATCCTGGTACTGCTGCTCTTCCTCTTGATGGAGGTGAGTTAAACTCACCTTCATGAAAACTGGAGCTTGCCCAATATTCTGAAAGTGTAGCCTACAGTTAACTAGTCCTGGCATTTGTATCTGTAAACCTTTGACAAGTTACTAACTTTCCTTTCTTTCAGTTTTCTTATCTTAAGAGAGAGATGGATTATTGCACTACCTCAGGGGGTTGTGAGGTTTTTGTGATTGTAAAGAGAATTAACATTGCCTGACCCATAAATAGTACTCAATACATGTTAGCTGTTATTTTAAATTTTCACTTTGATTGGTAGAGCCTTAACTTACATTTAGAATCCTATTGAAATATAAAGGAGAAACAGTTGATCAATAGGCATTCATACTTCTGTAGCAAGATCATCTTCAGTGGTGCAGTGCCTTCTAATCACTCTAGAGATTCTGAACTTCTCATTAGCTTAAGCTGAAATAGAGCACATCCCCTCTGAAATGAGAGAACTCTTTTTGGTCCAAAGGGAAGTTAATGTAGAACATTTTTCTGATTCAGATATTGAATAAGTCTCCCATCATATTATGAAGAAGAAAAGGAGCAACAAAAACATAAATTAACTGCCTATGCTTTGATTTTGTTTTGTAGAGGAAGTGAGCATGTTTTTGAACAAAATGTTTATACTTATTTAAGACTAGAGGCCTGGTGCATGAATTCGTACACAGATGGGGTCCCTCAGCCTGGCCGGCAATTGGGGCCAATGGGGGCTATCTCGCCCAGTCCTGATCGGGGCCGGCCAGCGGCAGGTTAGCCAGCTGCGGGGAGGGACCCTCAAGAGGTTGGGACCATGGAAGGATGGCCAGCTGCAGGGGTTTGGCTGTGGGACTGCACTGATCACCTGGCCAGCTGAGGGTAGGGACCGAGGGAGACTGGCCAGCCTCAGGAGGTTGGCTGTGGGAGCACACTGTCAACCAGGGGGCAGGCATTGAGCGTCTTCCCCCTGGTGGTCAGTGCACGTCATAGTGACCGGTTGATTGGTTGTTCAGTCAACCGGTCGTAATGGTCACTTAGGCTTTTGTATAGAGATAAGTTTATAGGAGTTAAAGGAATAGGATAATATAAGATTACTTCTCAAATTATGTTTCCCTGGAAATCTAAAGCAATTAGGGCAACAAGAAGCCTGTATTTGAAAGCCTGTGGTTGGAATATGGGCAAAATGATTCTTAGCTTAAAAACAAGCTGGGGTACCCTGGCCAGAGTGGCTCAGTTTCTTGGGTGTTGTCCCATGCACCAAGTAGCTGCTGGTTCATTTCCTGGTCATGGCACATGCCCAGGTTGCAGGCTTGATCCCAGTAAAGGCCAGGAGGTAGCCGATCAATGTTAATATTTTTAGGTGTGTACATTTCTCTAAATTTTAAATATGGAAGAATGCATTCTTATGATTAAGCAGAAAAAATGTAAATGTGACATTTTATTCAAGTAGAATACACTGCCAAATTTATTATGAGATTCATAACCTCATATTGCAGTAATAGAAATGATCACATCTTATACGTATGAGTTTGGAATGTGTCTGCCAAATTTGCATGGAGATTTAATATAGATTTTTAAAAAATTTTGGCATACAAGAGCCCTTGTAAAATTGGAAGTAAATTTGAGGTGCTTATTTTACTTAGCTTTTGGAAATTAGAAGAAAAGGATTGAAGACCTAAAGTAATATGTTTCATTGGAATTTTCATTTATTTAAAAATTAGATTAAGTGTCATTTAGGAACATTTTTTTAAAGATTTATTTTGCTGTTTTTCAGTCTTGTCTTTAGTACCGACAGAACTTTATTTTGAGAACAGTTTGTATGTTAGAATTTTATTTCACAGAAAAAAGTATAATAGTAAAACTGTGTTTTTAGGTGCAGTGGAAGAATACCAGCTTCCCTATCACGACTTGGTGCCCAGTGACCCCTCTTATGAGGACATGAGAGAGATCGTATGCATCAAGAAGCTCCGTCCCTCATTCCCCAGCCGGTGGAGTGGCGATGAGGTAAGGTTCCAGGAAGCCATGTGCTATAGAAATTTTCCCTTTTTGCCAAAATTCCAAATATTGATTGCAGGAGTTCTTATTCTTCTTTGTTCTGTTGGTGATGATAGTGATGCCTCACTGTGATGATTTATATGGTGCTACGTGTAATGTGGTAAATTGTTCCTTTTTTCCTAACTTGATTTTGCCGCTTCCAAAATATATTGAGTGGGTTAACATTTAGCCATCATAACAGATAACATTATTTCATTTATTTGTGATGTCCTGACAATGGCATAAAGGCTCTATTTCTCTGTGTGTGTGTTTTTATTTTTATTTTTTACTTTTTAAAAAATTCTTTATTGTTTAAAGCAGTGGTTCTCAGCCCTCCTAATGCTGTGACCCTTTAATACAGTTCCTCATGTTGTGGTGACCCCCAACCATAAAATTATTTTCATTGCTACTTCATAACTGTAATTTTGCTACTGTTATGAATTGTAATGTAAATATCTGATATGCAGGATGTATTTTCATTGTTCGTGACCCACAGGTTGAGAACCGCTGGTTTAAAGTATTAAATATGTCTCCTTTTCCCCTTATTGATTTCTCCCAGCCATTCCAACCCCCCAGCATATGCCCTCACCCCCCCCCAGTGTCTTTGCAAATGGTTTATGCTTATATTCATGCAAAAAAGTCCTTTGGTTCACCTCCCCACCTCCCCTGCCTTCCTTCTGAAGTTGGACAGTCTGTTCAATGCTTCTATGTCTCTGGACCTATTTTTGTTCATCAGTTTATGTTGTTCATTATATTCCATAAATGAGTGAGATCATGTGATATTTATCTTTCTTCAACTGGTTTATTTCGCTTAGCATAATGCTCTCCAGGTCCACCTATGCTGTTGTGAATGGTAAGAGTTCCCTCCTTTTTACAGCAGCGTAGTATTCCATTGTGAGGATGTACCACTGTTTTTTAATCCACTCATCTGCTGATGGGCACTTGGACTGTTTACAAATCTAAGCTATTGTAAATTGTGCTGCTATGAACGTAGGGGTGCATATATCCTTTCTGATTGGTGTTTCTGATTTCTTGGGATATATTCCTAGAAGTGTGGATGATTAGTGACTTTGAGCATCTTTTTATATGTCTCTTGTCCTATGTATGTCCTCTTTCGAAAAGTGTCTATTTAGGTCCTTTGACCATTTTCTGATGGATTGTTTATCTTCCTTTTGTTAAGTTGTATGAGTTCCCTATAAATTTTGGAGATTAAGCCCTTATCAGATACTGTAGGTCCTCGGGTTATGTCACAGATCCATTCCTACAGCGACATAATGTGATTTTCACTGTAAGTGGGAACCTGATACAGAAGCTCCTACGTCACTCACATGGAGCACATACACAGCAGTAATGAAGTGAAACAGTAAAAAAATTTAAAAGAAAGATAATTCCTGACCTTTACTTGTGGTAAATTAATAATAAAAAATGTAAAGCACATAATGCACGTACATCAAAATGATGGAATTTTTTTTATATAAATAAGTGGGAGATTGCGACGTAACCACGAAACAATGTATGTCGAGTCCGATGTAACCCAAGGACTGCCTGTATAACATTGGTAAATATGTTTTCCCACGCAGTGAGCTTTCTTGATTTTTTTTTATGGTTTCTTTTGCTGTGCAGAAGTTTTTATTTTGATGTAGTCCCATTTGTTTATTTTCTCCTTAGTTTCCATTGCCCTAGGAGCTGTATCAGAAAAGATATCGGTATGAAATATGTCTGAGATTTTGCTGCTTATGGATTCTTTTAAGATTTTTGTGGTTTTCCCGTCTTATGATTAAGTCCTTTATCCATTTTGAGTTTATTTTTGTATATGGTGTAAGT
>NW_006283768.1:2881294-2885065 GCF_000327345.1 Myotis davidii | reverse complement strand
TATTTATTTATTTATTTATTTATTTTTATTTCATATTTGGAGAGTTTTTTCTAGGTCTGTGAAATATGCCGTTGGTATCTTAATGGGGGTGCATTGAATCTATAGATTGCTTTGGGTAGTATGGGCATTTTAATGATGTTGATTCTACCAATCCATGAACACGGTATGTTCTTCCACTTGTTTATGTCTTCCTCTATCTCTTTTTCAATGTCCTGTAGATTTCCGAGTATGTCTTTTACTTCCTTAGTTAAGTTTATTCCTAGGTATCTTAATTTTTTTGTTGGAATGGTAATGGGATTGTTTTTTTAGTTTCTCTTTCTGTGAGTTCATTATTGGTGAATAAAAAGGCCATATATTTCTAGGTGTTAATTTTGTATCCTGCTACATTAGCGAATTAATTTATTAAGTCTAGTAGTTTTTTTGATGGAGTCTTTAGGGTTTTCTATGTACAATATCATTTCATCTGTGAATAATGACTGTATAACCCCTGCTTTTCCAATTTGGATGCCTTTTATTTCTTCTTCCTGTCTGATCACTATGGATAGTACTTCTAGTACTATGTCAAACAGGAGTGATGAAAGTGGGCATCCCTGTCTTATTCCTGTTCTTAGGGGAAATAGTTTTAGTTTTTGTCCATTGAGTATGATGTTGGCTGAGGGTTTGTCATATAAGGCTTTTATTATGTTGAGGTACGTCTGTTTCTGACAGGGCTTTCGGTGGGAGTGGTGCTATATCGCTATCTGGTACTGAATGGCCCCTGTTCAAACCAGTCCCTGAGGACTCCGTGGGGCTATTCAGTCTTTATTTCCTTTGTAAAGCTCAAGGTGTAGGCTGTGTATGGCTGTATTAGCTCCCTTGAGGCAGCTGGGAGGCGCTGGCTCTCCAGGAGAAAAATGGCTGCTTAGATTTGGAGAATCATGAACTCCTGATCACCTCTCACTGTCCTGTTCTCCTCCACTGCCTCTTCCCAGACTCCACAAATCTGCACCTCTACCTGCATCATAGCCTCGGTGAGTGTTTGCAATTGAAAGTCCCATGAACAGGGTTTAGCAAATTAAAGCAAAGACAAAACAGAGGCAAAAGAACCATGTGACTGCCAGTTTCTCTCCCCCTGGCACCCCGTGGCTCAGGCAGCTCTTCAGGCCACCCTTCTGGTCGCAGCCCCTCATGGCTGTGGACTTAGATCTAGATTCCCCAGCTGCCAGCACCCCTGTGGACTTCCTTTCCACAGTCGGATGTTACATCTGTCCCCAGTGGACACGGACTTGGTGCAGCGCAGTTCCTTCTGGACCCTCTTGGCCCGGTGGTCACGCATCTCTTTCCAGCCCAGATCCCTGATTCTACCGTTCTCCAGGCGTCCTCTGCCCTTCCCGGCTGTGAATTGTCTCACCAGCTCTGTCTAATTCGACAATTCAAGGAGGATGTTATTTGACTCAGTTGCTCCCTATATCTACTCTGGAACAAGGTGAAGGACATGTCTGCCTATTCAGCTGCCATTTTTCCTGTGTGTGTGTGTGTGTGTGTGTGTGTGTGTGTGTGTGTGTGTTTAAAGCATCGTGAGTTTTTCTCCATGAAAAACCCACATGCAACATTCTCACATTTTGATGAGAGAAAAGATAGGCATCTGAGAAATGCCATTTTCTATACAGAGAAGTGATACAAGTTGACCTCGTTGAGATGCCTGAGGATGCTGTGGATCTTTGTTAATAAGGATGAGGAGACGAGATTTGAAGGAATCCACGTGCAGTGGGGCTGTAAGGGTACAGCGGTGAAGCCTAAAACAGGTCTGCAGAGAAGCTGTGCATAAGGCGGAACTGAGTGGGGCGGGCCTTGCCTTCCCTGACTCACCTGCTCCCCATCCTCTCCATCCATCCTCTAAGCTTGTACACTCACCACGTCCTGGAGCACTCCGGCAGGCTGGCACATTCAAGATGCTTGAGCATCAGACATGTACCAGAGCCAGGGCAAACATGTGGGCAGAGCGCTGTTTATGAAATAATTCTTCACCGTTAAATGCATTTAAAAACAACCTTTGGATCATTGGTTTTATGCTACATCATACATATGTTTTCCAGTGAGCTATGCAGAAAGCTTTAGGAGATGCTGGAGTTACCTTCCTTTGAAGCTGGTTGCAGGCACTGGTAATACCCCAGATTCCTTCACTGAGGATTTCTAATGGAGTGAAATTGTGCTCTCAACGGGAAGACCAATAATTTATGTAGGAGAAAGTTTTATTGAGGCCCCGCACAGGTCATGCATCTTGTTAAAAGCGACAGTGTGATGTTATTATTGTAGCAGACAGCTGCGACTTAGGAATAACTGTGTTTGTTTGAATAGCATGGAAGGAGATAAAAGATTTAAGCTGATCAAATGTTATAAACAAACCGGGAGTGTGGAGTGGAATACAGACTCCCTGTGTATTTTTGTATTTATTTAATGCTGACTTCAAAGACACTCTTCTTCAATCAGCACCACCACTTGCTTGCTCCTAGCAGAAGGACGTTATGAAAATCTGTCCTAGTCATTGAAAATTTGCATGAAAAAACAAGTGTTAGGAAATGTTGTCTACATGGTTTTAAAAGGAGCTTTTGAAAATGTATTCAAACTCCAGGAACCCAAAATTAAAAGCCAAATATCAAGGGCCAGCCTAGCACATAATAAATACATATCTCTAACGCCACTCCCACTTTTCCCTTTCCCTCCCTGCAGTGTCTGAGGCAGATGGGGAAACTAATGACCGAGTGCTGGGCTCACAATCCCGCGTCCAGACTGACAGCCCTGCGTGTGAAGAAAACACTCGCCAAAATGTCAGAGTCCCAGGACATTAAACTCTGATTTGAGGGGGAAAAAAGAAGACAAAGGTAAAGAAAAGAAAAAGAAAGGATCAGTGGAGAAAGCCAGCTCTTCCTCTCTTTGCGGGCAGAGTAGAAAATGTTCCCGCAGCACCCACAGTCCAAGCCTCGAACAGCCCTGCTTCCCAGTGGGTTCAGTGTCACCTCTCGGGGGGCAGCGTGGACAAAGGCAGAAGCCCCCAGAAACAGGGATCCCTTGTGTGGGGCGGAGGTTGAAACCGCCCGGGTAACTTGTTGAAGACGGGGTGCACGTTGCTTTCTAAGAAAGCCCTGTATTTTGGGATTGCCCCCTCTTTTTATTTTTTTCCTTTTCAAAAGATGCTTTAATTTTGCCAAAATATAACAAAGAATTTAGATGTTTTAAGGTTGTTACTATTCTAGTTTAAATAATAACAAGGAGAGTTCCTTGCAGAAATTCTGCTAGAAAGGAAATGAAAATCGTTTTATTCATTGGTAAAATTTGGTTGCACTCTACACCCCAGAAGACAGCCTGTGAGGTTGGAGACCACAGAATGGGACTGTCTGAAAAGCCCGCCCCTGCCCGCTCTGACCACTTTGGCCAGCCCTGCTCGGGGGGCTGCCACAGCAATGTGAATGCACCTGGGTACACATGCCGCCTGCCTGGGCCCCACTCGGGGACTCCTGCAGGCGACCTTTTGCAGCTTCAGAGGATATGGAACAAATGAAGATTTTCTGTGATTCTATTAACAGTCAGTGTCAGTGTTCTTCAGAACCACTTTGTGTTTCTGATTCTGTTAGGCATCTCTTTCATGGTCAAATCTCTTCCTTTTCATTAAACACAAGCAAAGCTTTTTTTTTTTTTTTAATGTGCAGAGAACTGACCGATGCATGCTTTTGATCTCTCAAACGAGAGGCTCACTATTCAGTGAAATTGCCATCAGTTGAGTTAATGACCACA
>NW_006283768.1:2864946-2880779 GCF_000327345.1 Myotis davidii | reverse complement strand
GATAAAATATTTTCCTCACTTCTGAAGTCGGCTTGCAGCTGGTGACTTCATTCAGAAAACACCCTGGAGCAGAGAGTGGCTGTGAGCTGTGCTTAACAGTCTGAGAGAATCATAAGAAACACAGTGTTCCGTATTCAGCATTGACTTCCCAATGTTTCATAGCCACATTTTGTTTGTAACAAAGAAATAACTTGGTTTTTTAAAAGTTCTTGAATATGAAAAAAATTTGTTTTTTTATAAAGATTAAAAACAGTTGGCTCCAAAATAGAATTTTAATCAGAATGCTGCTTTTGGTGTTATTAGAAGAACCTGAATGGCAATGTAACCGTTCCTTTCTCTTGTGTCAAATTGTGTTCTTTGTGATAGCTTAGAAGGAATATGTGGCTAGAACTAAGCGTGATAATCATCTGAGCCGTGGAGAGAAACTTCATTACCTCTAATCAGATCATCTACAAACAAATAAGTAAACATTTATGCCCATAACTGGGGACATGTTTTGTTTCTTGATTTTTTGCTAAATTTAAGTGCGGTTGGACTTCTTAGATAAAAATGTGTGCTCTTTTAGGTAAGATTTTATACATGATAACTGCAAATCAGAACATTTTGGGGGAAGTGATGATTTGAAAATACACTTGATTTCTCGGGAGGTGTTGGTTCCAATGAAGAATGGCAGAAAACTTCTTCTATCTTATTTGTTTAATTGCTTCAGAAGAATTGCTTACTTTCTAATTTTCAAGGGAAGTGATGATTTGAAAATACACTTGATTTCTAGGGAGGTGTTGGTTCCAATGAAGAATGGCAGGAAACTTCTTCTATCTTATTTGTTTAGTTGCTTCAGAAGAATCAGTAGCTTACTTTCTAATTTTCAGTCTGATTTACTCATTATGAACATCTAAAGATTGTTCCTGAGATACTTCAAAAGACTTATTTAGTTAGTATAGTCTTTCAGTGCAACAAGAATTTATTTATGAATAGATTTTTTTTTTGTCTTCACAAACTTCACCTAACTTAAGGAACCCTAAATTGTTCTTAAAGAGACTACCTACTTACTTCCAAATTATAATAAAGTACTAAATGAAACATAATATTTATTTATAAAAGTGTTGTAGATCGTGAAATCATAAGTTACAGTGCTACGAACATTGTGAAGAGACAGGCCTTTGACCTCCTGGAAAGCACTGTTCAAAAGTGACTAGCGACCATTCTTTTTAGTATCAAGACATAAAGCATCTTAGAAAAACATGCTAAGATTTTATTTATAGGGAATTCTTTGTTTCAGTTGTTGTGTAGTCAGGTATAGCAAGGACCGAATAACAACCAGAATTCACGTTCCTAGAGTCAAGCATATTCATTGGAAATTCCAGTGTTTTATGTCACGGGTCTGTTCTAGCTCTCCATGTTTGTAGTTGGAAAGGCACTGAAAGAAGTACAGTTTTTAAACTTGAATTGTTCTGTGGTTATATCTCCTTGGAAAACTCAGTCATAAAGCAGTGGAAACGAACAAAATGGCATCCGAAGTGATTTAATTTAGCCATTATGATTCCTCTTGTAAAACAAAGCAGAAAAAACAATGCCATATATATATTTTTTTTTTGGAGAAGAGTTGGCAATAAAGAGTTTTGTTGTCTGTTTCAAAAGAAGACTCATTGTGTTCTTTTGGGGAACCAGTGCCTTATTGAATTTGTATATACTGTAATTATTCAGGACTAGGGAACAAACAACTGTATTGTATTTGTTACAAATTGTATATGGCTTTGTTTGAACATTCCCCCAAATAAAACGGTTTCGTTCTCCCCTTGGCAAGAACGTGTCTGTTATCTGATGGCTGTGCCTTTTTCTGACTTGAAACTATCCCATTGTATCACAGGGCAGCCCTGAAGAGGGAGGCAGGTAAGTGCACACACCTGGTAGCAAGGGAGCAAGAGCAATGGTCTGATGGCTTCTGTTTTCTCTGTAAGTAGGAGGCAGGGTCTTTTGCTGAGAGTGAGAAGAAAGGTAGGAAGTCAGTGGTTTGAAGAAGTGAGAATTGTACTGTGAAAAGTGACAGCTCGGTGGTGGGCAACGCTGAGGGCCCGGTCAGCATTGATGCTGTGTGGCTGAGTGGCCAGGAGTGTGGCCTCTGGACCAGCGGACAGCCCGCCTGTGACTCCTGCTTACTCATCCCCTGGCTGAGTGACAGTAGGCTCAGCTTCTTCCCCTCGAGGATAGGATCACACTAATATCTGCTGCATGCAGTGAATCTGAAGATGAAACGGAGTGACCCATGTATCAGCATGAAGTAAGCCCACGTCCATTACGAAGCGTTAGCTGTTGTTACAAATTCATAGTGCTACTTATCCATGTAGATTGAGGATTTCATTTGTCTATCAGCAAAGGGTAGGCATGGAAGTGGCAGTAATTGGATTCATTCAGGGTAGGGTTTATCAGGCCTATGGAGCAGTGGGTCATAGAAAATAAAGATTACTATCATCTGACACGGTTCACACTAGGGACGGGTTTAAAGAGGAGCCTGCTGATGGGTCAAAGGACCGGGAGCCCTGAGGGGGGTGAGTGGTACCTGAGCAGTTTCTGAGAAAGTGGCTGTGGTCAGGATGAAGATTCCAAGAGGAACCACCTGGGGTCTGTCCTTGTGGCTGCTGAAGCCCCCAGGATGGTGGCACAGAGGGACAGACACAGAGGGAGGCCCGGCCTCACGCCTCTCCAGGGACCTCAGCCCAGACGGGTTTGAGGCGGGCCGTCAGCCTTGACTTTGGAAGTGATGTCACGCTCTCCTGGGCTCAGCTTTCCCAACGGGAACCCCAGCTACCAAAGTTCCAAGTTGGGGCTCCCCGGGTGATATTGGGCTGTCTGTGTTGCCCTGTTTTCTTTCTGAAGTGCTGTTTTGTTCTGTAACTGAATTTTCATTCTTTTACATGGAGTTGAATTCTCTAGGTCAGCCACAGGACTCACTTCTTGTTTTTATTCTTAGTTTATACAGTATATTGTCACTACTTCCTGAGCCCTGGCAAACATTTGAGCTTGTAACCCCAGCTTTGAATCAGTCTTAAGTCACTCTCCCAGTTCGGGGTGAGGGGGTATTTCTTAGTGTTGGCACAGCTGCTCACAAATACTTTCTTGTTAGGGGTCCGGGCTGGTTGCAGTCCACCTGGCACCCTTCTCCAAGTATAGTCGATCCTTGAACAACATTGGCGTTAGGGGCGTCAACACCCTGCACGTTCAAAACTCTATGTGTAACTTTTGACACCCCCACTCCCCCGAATCTTAACTAGTAATAGCCTACGGTTGACGGCAGCCTTACTGATAACGTCAACAGTCAACCGATATTTTGTGTGTGGTAGGTATAGTACACTGTATTCTTACAATACAGTAAGCTAGAGAACAGAAGGTGTTAGTGAGAAAATCCAAAGAGGAGATGCAGTATTTAGTGAGAAAACCCCACATGCAAGTGGACCCGTTCAGTTCAAACCCCTGCTGTCCAAGGGTCAGCGGTAGTTCTTTCCCCACCACGCCTCAGTCTCATAGCTGCTTTCCAGCACACGCTGGCGCCTTTTCCCTGCTTCAGGTGAGTGAGTGGCGGTGTCCTGTACCGAGGTGAACGCCTGCTGGGCTTCTGCTAGAGCTCTGGGCATCCTGTGTGCCTGGCTCACCCGCCGTCTCCCACCTCTTAGTGCAGTGGCCCGCGTGCCTCACTGAAAACCAGATCTCTCCGGGTGGGGGAGGGCCTCATATTCTTAGTCACAAGCTCCCAGGGGCCCCGAAGGCAGCAGTTCTAAGACTCTGGTTCCCCCCACCAACTGCTCAGCCTATCCCCTGGGAGCTTTAAAAGCTACCCCCCACCCCTTCAGAACCTCTGGCATCGGGACCCACTCAAGTGGTTCCAGTGTGAGACGCCACACGCCGGAACCTCGCCCTGGCCCCGAGGGGCTGGCGATGGCCGCCCGTGCAGACACCAGCAGCTGTGTGTCCTCGCGACGGAGCCCATGGTGACTCTTCGGGGAGAAGGGCTTTGCTAGGAAGAGATGAGAGACAGCGTTCTCTGTTGCTTATAAATATAATTTATTACCTGGTTAAAAATTCTTTCTTACATTTTGTACATGTTGGCTGACAGAATAAATGCAGGCAAGTTACAAACCCAGGGGACTGCAGGGAAACGGGGAGGGGCAGCCAGAGAGAGAGCAGAGGCACCGGGCCCTCACCTCTGCTGGGGCCCCTCAGAGGGCGGGTGCCCTGCCCGGAGCACTCCTCCTCCCCGGGTTTTCTAGAAAAGGAATTGCATAGAAGATACAGCGAGAGGGAACTCCGCAACAACAAAAGAAGCGTCCCGTGCCTGAAACACCAAGGTGGCCTTGTGTTTAAAAAGAGAAAAATGACAAAGCCCCGGACCTCCACCTGACATCCCTGCCCTTGAACTGTTCCAAAGGGAACAGCAGGTGGACGACACCGGCTCTTCAGCACGGACTGCGGGGCTCCCCCTCTGACACACACGGGCTGCCTTCTTTAGAGAGAGCCCAGAGGAAGGCCAGCAGCTCGTTGCAGCTCAGCACTGAGTGCAGTGAACACAGCAGTGCCCAGCACGCATGGGGATGGATGCTGTTCCCTGCTGCCCAGCTAATACACTGCTGGGAAGACGGGGGTGTGCGGGAGTGGGGTGTGTGGCTTCCCCACCAACAGGGCTAGGAAAGAATGAAGGGAGAGCGCCCATCACAGATCTCATGTCCCACGCGTTCCTTTTGCTGTGTCCTCTTTCTTCTCCAAGGCCTGGAGGAGTAACCACTTGTGTTTATAACCCTACATTAGCAGGTGTCATAGGAGACTTTAAAAATCTAAAAGGGCAAAGGCGTTTTCCACAGGCCCTGGCTCCCTGGCTCTTTTAAGCCATTCCACCGTAAAACAGACGCGTTTTAACATGACAACATGGCTCAGATCATGGTGCTTGCATGTTGCCTCGTCATCATGCTGAGGCTCAGAGGCCCAGGTCTCCTCATCCTGTAGGCTACTGATCAGCAAAACCTGCCCACCACTCAGGTCCTGAAGGCCAGCACTGAGGGTTGTGACCTGGGGTCAGTGCCGTTGGGTTCGACAGCAGGTCTGACCGTGTCAATCCCAGTAGACCGTTGGGGTTGAAGGATGATGACACATAGGATGGAGGCATACTTGAAAGGGGCCCTGAAGTGCTATGGCCTTGAGCTAATAATTTTGCCGAGGCACAGATCTGAAATGGCACGTTGAGAAGCTGGTATATTGTAACATATACTTTGGCTGGTGGGCAGCCGATGGTATCTGATGGTATCTGAGGGCGTCTTTCCTGTTTTCCCCCCAACAATTGGTGGGCCATGACCCTCAAGACATCAGCATGGATTCCTGACTCGGAAGACTTCTGGACAGATCTCAATACACAAGTGCTCCATGGGCAGAGGATGGCAAATAGCCCCTCGTCAGGGCGTGGTTTTGTGTGCTAGTCCCTGGGTGGAGTTTCTGTCATCCCAGGGATGTTTTCCTCCACCATGCTGGAATACATCTGGACATACATTACATTTGGTTGAATTAACCCATTATTATCCCACCAAAGATCAATACAGGGAGGTGACAGGCCACTGGGAAATCTGGGAGCCATCAGTTCTTCTGAAGACAAATTTTTGAAGCAGGCTTTCTGGAAATGGAGGCAATGATAGGTTGATAAGACTAAAGGATCAGGAAGTTAATTGCTAGACTTGGTCTATGGGGAAAACCCACCCAGTGACATATAAGGCCATCTCCCTCCTTTATAAAAATAGCAGGTTATCAGGCATGAATTCTGGAAATAGTTATGACTTTGTTTGGTTTACTTGACCTGTAGGGACATAGGCTTAAATTAACATTGCTTACAATGTATTTATTCCTCTTATGCCTTGTTCCATTTTTTAAAAAAAATCTTTAGAGATACAAGGGAAATCTTTCAAAATGATCGTTACAGTCAAAGATTATACAAATAGATTTCTTAGGGTAGAGAAACAGCACTTCATTGCACAGTGGCAAAGTTTTAAGAATTTCAGTCAACATTAGCTCTGTAAAGTTAAAAACAAAAGAATATACAGAAACACAAACAAAAAACCCAATGTGTAATAGTTGGTCCTACGAGGCACTCGAAAGGTAAAAAAAAAGAAAAAAAAGTTTTATTACCTTGAGATAAGAATAAAAATATTCCCTTATTGGATCTATAAATTTTAATGCTCATTGACTATTATCATCTTTGTAAATAGTTGGCTTTGAGCAAACACTTTCTGATTCACAAAAGTTCCTCTGTTCTCAAAGAAGATGGATTAAACCCCATTTCATTTCAGCTGCTTCCCTGGTCCTTCGGTCTTGCATCAGCCTTGGAGTTGTACTGAGGTCTCTAAGTGAAACAGATAAGTTGTCTTGAGCAACTGCTCAGCAAAAGCTAAAGCTGACATTCAACCTGAAGCTGGAAACTTTCCCCACCCCCTTTGCACTCTCTTGCAGGTCTTCATATGGTTTTTATTCACTTGTGAGTTCTGGGGACATAGTGATCCCCTCACTGGCTCCCTTCCTCCTACATTGATGACAAAAGAGTAAGTGGACCAAGAGCACAGCTGTGTCCCTGATGTAGATGCAGCGGGTACATAAAAAAAGAGCCTTGTCTGATCCTTTCCAGAAGAAGTAATAAGTTTGACTCTATTATTGGAATGTTTATTTGAAGGAAATAGGAGAAATGCCATTCAAATATATGCTTACATGTGTAGTTTCCAGTGTCCTGAACTCAGTCTCCCTGATGTCTCCCTAAAGAATGGTCTACTATTTGAATGTTGTGAATTGAAAATCTACAGAATAGTAGGATAGATGAAAATAGCCAATGGTGAAGCAGTTTAATATTGGACACCTCACCCAAGACATTGCCCTGCCTTGGAGGGGTCTCCACTGCTGATGGGGGATGGTTTCTTCTAGGTAACTAAGGTGGGTTTCCATGTTGGTAGTCAGTCCCACTGTGTGTGGAAAGGCTGTTGGCTGGGAGGACCTTGGTGTTACACATTTGCATCACCTTGTGCCCAGTTATCAATTCTGAATCCAACTTCTAGTCCTTCCAGATCACTTTAAGGAAATTTGAATGAGTGTGATGAGGAAAAAAAAAGAAAGGAAGAAAGAAAGAAAGAAAGAAAGAAAGAAAGAAAGAAAGAAAGAAAGAAAGAAAGAAAAGAAAACTCCCGCCCTTAGACCCCCAAATTCAGAAGAAAGAAGCTTCTTTTTTCTCCTTGATCAACAGCCACAATTTTCAGTTACTTAGACATAGGGTACGCATTTTCATACATAAAACATTTCTTTCCAAGCAGATACATCTCACATTTCCAGAAATAAATGTTAGAGGACCAAAAATAAGGAGATTTAAAATAAAGATTTAATATAAAGCCCAATGAAAAATATAAATGTTAAAATGACAATTCTTCAAAGACTGATTTATAAAGATGCTTATGTATTTCTATTATCAAAATCCGACTTGAGATGTGTCATGTAGGAATGAGTTGATGACATAATATGCTCATGATGACATGCAATTTTTCATATGGGTACTTTAATTGAGAAGAAAAAAAGTGAGAATACGAAAACTATATTTGAAGTGAAGTGTCCGCACATCTATTTGTTATAAAGGCCCTATTGACTCGGCAGGTTTACAGTTCCTTTGTCAAACAACTTTTAGTGTTTTTATATTAAACTGAAAGTAGATTGTGTTATACACCACTAGATGGCACCATGCACAAGTGATAGGTATCCCCTTCCAAATGAAGTGAGCCTTGTGTTTCTGCACAAGCTAAATAAGCATGAGAGGCAGGACTGGTCACATAGAATGGTTGGTGAAGTGACTCCCTTGAAATGAAATGTTGGCTCTGGAGCTTCTAAGTTTGAGAGCAAACTAACAGTTATTACACTTTTCCAAAGAAGGAAATCGGAATTCATAGTGAAGATTATCTGACATAGTGGCGTGTCATAAGTATGGAAGTTGCCATTTACTTGATAGGAAACATAACAGGGTTCTACAACAGATGATAGATGAGTACCTTACTTAACAAAGAATCAACCACTCTTCCTGTTCTGGTGCTGGGATGCTAAACCCAAAGGCATGAAGCCTCTGAAGTGAACGCCAAAGGCCCTCGATGGCTTTGATAATATAGTCCCTGCCTGCTGTGTTCAATATTTCTGCGTTGATGACTTTTTAATGATTTTTTTTCTAGTTCAAGTTTTGAATTGGTTATCTGGATAGCTGGATATTTTCTCCTCTCTACTTTTCACTAGGCATGAATGTTCTTTTGAGAAGCCTTCAGATTTCTAATTCTTAATTTCTGTAGATGACAACCCCCCAAACCAGTAATGATGAGCAATCTTGAGAAGTTATTTTAAGATGAAGCAATGGATAATAGCTCTTTTTTTCTCCTCCTTCATTTTAAAAAATATATATTTACAATTTTTTAATGTAGAATACAATTTTACTATCTTTTGGTCAAATATGCATTGGTACAGATATTATCCACTGAAATTGTTTATTAGTGCAATCTTTCCCTTTCATGATAAGTGTAACATATTTTATATATGGTGCAGGGAGTGGCCTGAGAGAGACTGGTTATAGAATACATACCTACAACAGAAAATGAGAAATAAAAGGTCTGGAAGAAAAGGCTCCATATCAAGGTATCAATATTTTCTCAGTGACAAAGATGGAGGGGGCTGGAAATATCTAGAGGTCACCAAAATAGTCAGGAGAGGAAATATATGTGGATAGAAGGGAGAAATATCTGAAATTACTTCTAATTCAAATCCATTCAGCAACCTGGACACCTCTAGCCCAAAAGTAAACCACAACCATGTTTTGAAGGTCCTTCTTCAGCTACATGGCTTCTTGTTTTTCAATCTTGGTTAGGCCATTCGGCTGTTAACTCTCTAATCCCCGCCTGCTGAATGAATTGAGTCCCTGTGCTAAAACAAAGAGCCTGTGATGGTCCTAAGGAAATACTGTGTCATAGTTTACACAAAATAGTCCATTGATGAACTATTTTTCAGTTAAAAATTTTTTTAATTTAAAAATTTTGACCAAGACAATAATAGAACATAACTTGCTACTAACCAGGAAGGCAAATAGTCCCAAGAGAGGAAAGAAAGTGATAATAAAGGATGCCATCTCTCAGGGAACAGCATAATCCAATGACGCAAAGACAAGACTTGAAAGCATAACAATTATGTTACAGGTTAGAATCATTGTCTTCCAAGTTGGAACTATTTGAAAGGCATAATGTAGCCTGGACAACAGTCTAGCCTTGATGGACCTTTAAATGATCCAGCTCAGAGTCCACTGTGGTCTTCACACTGATGAATGGCACTGGAGCGGAGGCCCAGCGTTTTGGAACCTTGAGGTTCTCTAACCCCACCCCACTATTTAACAGGCGAGGATGCTGAGGTCTAGTGAGGTTAAATGACTTTCCCAAGGGAGCACAGCTAGACAATGACAAACCCAGAATGAGAATTGGTCTCCTGATTTCCATGTCAGAGGCCGTTCCTCCAAACCCGCTGCCTCTAAGGGAGAAAGAGTCCTGAGGGCAGTCAGTGTGGGGCCACATGACCCCAATATTAAGTGAACTTGAATAGGGGACTCAGAGGAGAAAGACCCTGCCTGAGCAAGCCACAAGAACAGATGGACAAAGCCAGTAAGCATTTACTACCTGTCTGGGGCAGAATGGTGGGAAAAGATGAAAGGTCAAGGAAGCAATGCTTGTTTAATTAAACTGGTGACCACGCCCACCTTGTTATGGGAGAAGGTGAGGCAGGTCTAGTCAATAGCTAAATACTAACAGTACTGCTAACAAAAACCGAAGCTAAAAGAAAAGCCTTTTACTAGAATACTTGTAAATACTCATCAATAATAATAATGATAATAATGATACCTTAAAAAACACCACTTCAGATTGCATATTACAAACACACATGTTGTGAAGAAATGCTTGTTTGTGTGGTTGAACGTGAATCACTGTCTTTCCTGCAACGCTGCAGCTTTATCCCCAGAGGGCACAGGATGGGTGTCCTAAAGGAATAAGGACTCTTAGCTATTTCTCCTTCACACTTAGATTCTCCACTTCCCTGATACAAACAGTAACACTGGTTTTACAAGTTCTAGAAACAGAACACGATGGGAGGATTATCTGAGACACTTGATGCACGTGATTTGTAGCAAAAGTCTGTGATTTCTCTGTGAATTACTAATCTGAAATAGACACAACAAACCGTCCACAGCTTCAACTTCAAATGATTTAAACAAAAATAGAACGAGCCATGGACAGTGTCTGCATCCCTGTCCAATTTGATGTAAACAACGTTTGTAGAAATTGGGTTTGTTAAGAAAGTTTATCCATATATCTGGATAGCAATAAAAAGCGTTTCCTAGGAAACTGTAAGATCCTGTACCACACAGCATACAGCCCAACAAAGAGGAAAATTAGGTTGGTTTTTAAATTCAAGGTACAAATGTACACAATTGTTCTTAACTCCGGGGACGAGGTCCCATAAAGTGGGCGTATATAGCGGTAGTTCGTATCTGTTTTCCTTCTCTCTCCAGCTGCCATCTTGCCTGTGAAGCTCATTGGTCTGGTCTGCGTTTCCTCCTCAGCTGTGATCCCCGGGACGGCTACAGACTCCCTGTGCATTCAGTCCAGCGTGGGTCAATACTGTCCTTCTGCTGCTAAAGACACCACGGTTTCATGTCTTCCCATTTCTTCCAGGACAGCTGCCAGCATGCTCAGGTTTCCATCTGGGAAGTTCTGTGCTTCCCAAAGATCCAGGATTACTCCAGTGGGGCTTGATTTGGTGGCAAAGTAATTCAAGTACCTATAATTGGGAATGGGCAAATGTGCTGCTTAATGGCGTAATTTACAGATCTATTTTCTCTATATACTTTTATTGATTTCAGAGAGGGAAGGAAAGGGAGGGAGGGAGGGAGGGAAAATTGGAGGGAGGGATTTCACTTTCTCTGTCTCATGTTACCCTTATAGTATGATTATTTTAAACATATTTTTATTGATTGCAGAGAGGAAGGGGGAGGGGGAGAGAGGGAGAGACATCATTGATGAGAGAGAATCATGGATTGGCCAGGCTGCCTCCTGCACGATGGGATTGAGCCCACAATTCAGGCATCAAACTGTGACCTCCTGATTCATAGGTTGACACTCAACCACTTAGCTACACCAGCCGGGCAATTTTCTCTTTTCTTTTTACAACCTCTTCTGTCTCTCCATTTGCCTGTTATGTCTCTAGTTCCCGCTTGAGAGAGAAACTGTGTTTTACATGACCCATCCTAAACAACTAGCCCATACTTAATTAGATCAGCCCCAGACAGGAAATGTAATGTTTAACTTTGTTAACCTCAACTCTGAGTAAGATAATTTAAGAGACATCATGTGTATGGGTCACATCCTAAACAGAAAATCAAGAGACTTAGGTTTTCTCTCCAGAAAAGGCTCTGACCGTCTTTGACAGGTCATGCAGTGTCTCCCGCTTGGTAGCGATGGCAACGTTTTACACGGACCAGGCCTCTGAGGTCTCCCTGTAACTGAATGTCAACGCTGCGTTTTGCATATTAGTGACTCATGCGGCTGGAGGTCCTGATCTACAGGAGACGGAGAACAAGAACTACTTTAGTGAGTGGATATATTACTTAGGGGGATTCGGCCTATCCGCTTTGCAGAGTGAATCACAAAAGCTGACACTTATAAATGTCAGATAAGCCCAGAATGTCTTTCAGCAATGTGTTTGCAAACCCACAGTGCACGATACAGAGAAGGGGCATAATGCCTGATTGCAGAATGAAAGTAAATAGATGTATGGAGGGCGAAAAAAGAACGCCGCCCCATGGCTAACCGTTGCCAGCCTGGAGCCTTATGCCTAACAGAAACCAGTCCTGGCTCTGGCCATCCCCACCTGTCCAGGCTCAGCTTGTGCGCCAGCATCCTCCAGTCGTGACCTCTTGTCTGGGGGGCATCCAGGCTGCTGCAGAGCTTCTGCCGGATCGGGGGAGGGATGCTGAAAGCGCTGGGGCCTGTCAGGGTGGTGATGGTGCTCACTGGGTCCAGCAGGGGCAAGTCGATGCCAGTAGGTTCCTGTAGTTCAGGCACAGGAAGAACACAGCATTATTTCCGGAGACAAAAGCAGTCCCAGTCACCGTCATGCCTTTTGGAGCAATAACAAGAGGATGGGTGCCACTGTTCTTCCTAGTAAGAATGGCTTCCTGCCTGGGGGTTATGATTAGCTACCTGCGAGCTGGCTGGGAGGAAAGGTACATGTTGGGCTGACTTTGCATGGCCTGGGATTATGTATGAGTGAGCAGATCTTGAACAGATCTGAGATCAGAAGGCCACAAGTTCAGAGCTTCAAGAGACTGCCTGGCCCTGAGGGGGAAGCCCCAGGCAAACGCCCCAGTAACTTCTCGCTCTAACCTCTGTAGGAGACGGCTCTGGCTGCTTCTGTTGAATGAAATGGAACACAGCTCTTCTCTAAATGATACCAAATTAAGACTCATTTTTTGACGAAAATGGTGAACGCAATATACTGCTATAGGGCAAGCTGCTAATGGCATCTTCCAATGGCCGCGCACCCTTAT
This sequence comes from Myotis davidii, assembly GCF_000327345.1. Taxonomy (NCBI): domain Eukaryota; kingdom Metazoa; phylum Chordata; class Mammalia; order Chiroptera; family Vespertilionidae; genus Myotis; species Myotis davidii. The sequence goes on along the minus strand of NW_006283768.1, from coordinate 2,868,151 downwards.
TTTGTTTAAATCTAATTTTAGTAGAGAGAACCATACATGGGCTTTTAAAATAGTTTCAGCTCATAAAACAGCACAAATGCAAAAATCCGAATTTCATCTGTAGGAGAAACTCTAATCATTTTCTGATCTGCTGCCGGTTGGAAAAGCAAAAGCAAATGTTGCCTGGGAACGATTAAAGCAATAACAGAAGAAAATCTCCTTAATCTACTTTAAATGTCACCTCTCTCTCTTTTTCTAAAGCAGGTAGCTCCTTGGGGTACATAATGAGTTGCTGGAGGATAGACGAGACACACACAGCTCCAACCATCAAGGAGACTCCGGTGTCTTGCAGGGCTCGGCGCTGGGGTCGGTGCGGCCACTGCCCAGAGCCCCCGCACCTTGCTGCTCCTGTGCGCGGGGCTGGCTGCTGTCTGGGTCCCAGTGTTGACTGACAGTGCAACCTGCATTCCGGGATCAGCAGCCAGTAGTCACTGCTAAGCTTGTGTAATCCCACTGCACAGGGTGCATATGCACATTAGAGCTAAACACATTATTTTGTGTGTGGTAATACAGTGGTGTTGGCTGCCATCACAGTGTTTGGCTTCAAAACCCAAAGCTTGGCAAATGGAGACTCCCAGGATTTCATTTGCTCCTTTGTGTTAACTCCAGCGGCACATGCCAGGATTTTAAAAGACTGGTAGGAAACACAGAAGCAACAATGGGAGTTGGAATCCCTGAATGCAAACATGACCCACAGTTCTTTCCCTTCATCTGGCACGGAGCTCCTCCCAAGGGACTGTGAGGAGAGAGGGCTCCTGTCCGCAAGGACACAGGGCTCCGACAAAGGGACCAGAAGCGTTATCTGAGAGTGCTTGGTGTTTATCGATGGCTTTATGGTGGTGATGTCCGAATCCAAGTGCCCAAACTTACATTAGGCATAAAACGATGTATGTCTGATGTATGTCTGGGTTGGGGAGGGGAAGGTGCACAGAAAGCACATGGTATTTCCACAGCTTACAGCCACCCGTCACATGGAGTTCCTGCTTGCTTCTTGTGTGGACAATAACACCAGCATCCAGGAGGAAACCCACCATATCCCTCAAATACAACCACACCCTGGCTGTGCCTCCCTGGAGGGTCAGTTCTTGCAGGGAGGGGTCTGCTTTGCACAGCGCTATCTCCAAAGACTCTTCTTGCTGTTGGTCTCAGGAGCTTCCTCCTGCTTACCTGCACCCCATCCCTGTCTGCCACACTGATCTTCGGAAAGTGCCATGCTGATGCTTCTCCACCCCCTCATTGAGAAGTGCTACATGCCCCTCCTGCCACACGGAGCCCCAGCTTCTAATCAGGCAGTTAGGGGTATCAGCACCATCGACCTGGTCAGCTGGTATGAGGTCCCCGAGGTGATGCCTGGAAAGTGCAGAGCTGGGCCTGACATGATGGAAGGGCCCCACACCCAGGTGCTCCCGCCACCTGACACTGACCCGAGTCTTTCTCAGGATGCCTGATGTGACTCGAACTTTCCTCAGATTGGACACTCACCGTCCCTAGCACCTCTTATAAGATAATCTCCGCCAGGCAAACCCCTCAAAGTCTGGACCAAAATCAAGTCCCCTGAGCCTCCCCTGAGCAAATTCACCCATCAACCCGGAGACCTACAGCACTTCCCCCAGCCCTTCTGCAGCCCTCGGAGTCTGCCTATGCATGCTGGCTGTATTTAGATATTACTTCCTTTGATTGCTCAAATTTCTTGGAGATGAGCGTATGTTTGTCATCCTCAGAACTCCTGTGATACTCAGCACATGGGAGCTACTGAGTTCATATTTGCTGAAATGGAAGAAAATATTTTTCCTAGTAACGAAGGGGTCTGAAGCCAGTTTCTGGCAGACGCCCACCCCACAGAGTGGTGTGTGGAGCTTGCTTCCAACTAAATGTGACTAAGTGTGGCTCTTCTCACTGATACATCCTCAGGGCAAAGGCCAGGGCCAGGAAGGCGTGGCCCTCAGGAAGGTCTGCTCACCTATCCGTTGTCAGCCTTTCCCTAGTGAGTAGAGAACCATCCCCTCTTCACGTGGACCTTCCAGCCTGAGTCTCTAGTCCGGGTTACTGTGTCTGTTCACTTCTGTGTGGATGAAACCAGCTCAACAGGGCATAATGTCTTGTCTCTTTTATCAGATGGCTGACAACAGCCTTGGTGGTAAAAGAAAAATACACCTCTACGGTTCCATTTAAATTTCATCTAGTAATTTCAGTTCCTATTAGCTCTTCCTTCACTTCCAGGTAAAGGCGGAGTTTACACTCACAGAATGCTTATTACAATAATCGTTTGTGATATGGGTACCATCTGTCTTTGATGTTGTGAGTCCCTGAGTTAAGCATATGGTTTCTCACCATTCACCAAACAGCTGCTATGAGTGACGACACGCATTTTCAGCACCCAGTCCGCAGCAGATTCAACTTTCCACTCCCATATTCTGACTCTTCCTAAAGTCCACTAGGAAACCCAGGCTTTCCAATGGTCGCTTTGAACAGAGTGCAGAAAACAGAAGAGGCCAATTGATGGGAGGGCTATAGCAGAGTGATGTTACTTTAGACATTTTAAATATTATTTATTCTCTGTGTACACAAAAGTGTTGTGTATTAATAGTTAACAGGGGCTATAAGATCTTCCTCTATAGCTAAAACTGAATGGAAGGCTTGAAGAAGGCATGTTTCTCTCTTAGTGGTGATGGGTAGCTTCCCTGTTATTACTCCTTCATCCTTCTAAAAAAAACAAACAAAAACTTTTCTCATTTACATTTTGACATTCACTTATGCCCATACTTTTCAAACATTTTCATTCTTCTTCTTTTTTTAAATATATTTCTCTTGTTGGAGAGGAAGGGAGAGGGAGAGATAGAAACATCAATGATGAGAGAATCATTTATCAGCTGCCTCTTGCATGCCCCCGACTGAGGACCTAGCCCCCCAGCTGGGGACGGAGCCTGCAACCCAGGCATGTGCCCTGACAAGGAATCAACAGTGATCTCTTGGTTCAAGCACTGAGCCACACCAGCCGGCAGACATTTTCAGTCTTAAATTTCATGTCTGCGAGACTGCAGGCTTGGTTTCCAGTTAAGGAATGTCTGGCCAAAGCACTTGCTGGCTCCTGACATCACCATGGTCTATGTCAAGCACAGCCTGGCCTCCCTGGCCGGCAGGGGTCCTCAGCCTGACTGCAGAGGCC
>NW_006283768.1:2863274-2864933 GCF_000327345.1 Myotis davidii | reverse complement strand
GGAGGAGGTGTGAGAAGCACATTCCTGGCAAGTCAGCTCATGCTTGGGAGGCAGGACATGGCCACTGCAACCCTGTCCACCTGCCAGCTTGCGGGTGACCCTAGGAAGGAGGCCTGTGAGAAGAAAGACCTCACAAATGGAGCCTTCCTCTGTTTGGTTATGGTTTGTCCATAACAGTGCACCCCTTGTCGGAGCTTTCGATGAGGAGTCCGGGCTCAGGCCCTCCAGAGCAAACTGCTCAGAGCTGAGGCTCACTCCCCAACCTCAGAACCCAGCACTACACTCCTCCCACCCGCCTCAGTGGGCCGCCTGCACCGCATTCAAATGCTAACAATAGTGGGACTCAGTGACCCAGAAATAAGAGCAGCACAGAGCCCTTTAATCCCCAAAGTCATCCGACTTCGGTCATTTCTGCCCCTCCCTGATTCCAGGCTGGCACAGGCCTTCGAGGGGACTGAGGGCTGGCCTGTCTGAGCTGACTGCCACCACGTCGCCAAAGAAATCCTCTTTTCCTCCACGTTGACAAGGAAGTCCCTACGTGGTGAGCACACTATGCAGGACTGTCTCTTCCCTCGGAGGGCGGGGGCGGCGGACCTGGCCAGGAAGGGCCCTCCATGGCTCGCTCTCATTCTCTGCGCATCTGAGCCACCTTTTCATCACACAGCCAGCCTTCCCGCTGAACAGAAAGCAAGCATCAAAGGGGCAGTCCTCCTCGCCCCCTCCAAAATCCTGCAGCCTTTGTTGTCGCCGGGCCTGGGTGGTTATTGAACTTTGCAGACCTGCTGGGCCTGGAAAGTGAACACACCCTCCGGAGCCAGCAGGGGTGGGTCTGTGCACCGGGAGACCGGGCTGCGCGGAGGGCCCTGCGGTTGCCATGGCACCCTGACACCCAGCTCCTTCCTGATGAATGTCACGGGGTCTGTGACTAAAGTTGTTTATGAGTCAGAAGTCTCCTGAAACTCCAGGAGGAAATGATGACCGCCGGGCAGGCTGTGGGAAGAGGGATGGAGAGTCCTGGAGGCTGATGCTCCCCGCCCCGGCTGGCAGAGGAAGAGGGTCTGTAAATACAGCAGAGCGAGGCTTGCCGCACCGCCTGACATTTCATTCCTCACTGCGCCGGAGACAGCCTGGGAGAAGCCGTCTTTTAAATCACACGCTGTCCGCTGTAGTGTTAAAATACGACGATCCGGGCGCGGAGGCTCAGCACACAGCACGGAGCTGAGCCCCGCCAGGGCCTGGGCGAGCTGCCTCTGATCACTCTGCTTATTCTGCGTCCTTTGTTCCCAGCAGGGTGTCCACTGGCAAACCACAACCCAACCCCGGGGACCAGGGGACCGGATCCCTCCCTGGCACCCTCTTTCCACACAGGGTGCTGGCTTACACGTAGGAGCCTGTGTGCTGTCCCTGTGGTGGGGACTTAGGAAGTGACCAGCTGAACTGCGCGGGGATCACAGCAGAGAAAGGCAAAGGGAGGCAACTAGGGGGGAAATCCGCAGATTTTACTTTTATTTGTGGAACTCTTAGCCTACCCCAGGGAAGGGGACATCTTTTCTGTTTTCTTAATTATCTTCATTGAGGTAGAATTGACATAGAGCCTTATCCTATATAATAAAAGCCTAATCTGCTAAGTGTCTGCTCGACCAGTCAGCTGTTCAACCT
>NW_006283768.1:2833750-2858965 GCF_000327345.1 Myotis davidii | reverse complement strand
TTGTTTATGAGTCAGAAGTCTCCTGAAACTCCAGGAGGAAATGATGACCGCCGGGCAGGCTGTGGGAAGAGGGATGGAGAGTCCTGGAGGCTGATGCTCCCCGCCCCGGCTGGCAGAGGAAGAGGGTCTGTAAATACAGCAGAGCGAGGCTTGCCGCACCGCCTGACATTTCATTCCTCACTGCGCCGGAGACAGCCTGGGAGAAGCCGTCTTTTAAATCACACGCTGTCCGCTGTAGTGTTAAAATACGACGATCCGGGCGCGGAGGCTCAGCACACAGCACGGAGCTGAGCCCCGCCAGGGCCTGGGCGAGCTGCCTCTGATCACTCTGCTTATTCTGCGTCCTTTGTTCCCAGCAGGGTATCCACTGGCAAACCACAACCCCGGGGACCAGGGGACCGGATCCCTCCCTGGCACCCTCTTTCCACACAGGGTGCTGGCTTACACGTAGGAGCCTGTGTGCTGTCCCTGTGGTGGGGACTTAGGAAGTGACCAGCTGAACTGCGCGGGGATCACAGCAGAGAAAGGCAAAGGGAGGCAACTAGGGGGGAAATCCGCAGATTTTACTTTTATTTGTGGAACTCTTAGCCTACCCCAGGGAAGGGGACATCTTTTCTGTTTTCTTAATTATCTTCATTGAGGTAGAATTGACATAGAGCCTTATCCTATATAATAAAAGCCTAATCTGCTAAGTGTCTGCTCCACCAGTCAGCTGTTCAACCAATCAAAGCGTAATATGCTAATGATATGCTAAGGCCGCTCAACCCCTTGCTATGATGTGCACTGACCACCAGGGAGCAGATGCTCCAACCGGTAGGTTGGTTTGCCACTGAGGTCCGGCAGATTGGGACTGAGCAAGTTGGGCCGGACACACCCTAGCGCCCTCCCACAGTCCCTCCCTGGTTGGCCAACCTCCCGTGTCTCTTTCCTGCCCCGATCGTGCACTGGGGGGGGGGCGAGGGGGCCCTTGGCCTGGCTGGCAACCTCTCGCCATCCGGAACCTATTGGGGGATATTGCACCAGGGAGCAGATGCTCCAACCGGTAGGTTGGTTTGCCACTGAGGTCCGGCAGATTGGGACTGAGCAAGTTGGGCCGGACACACCCTGGAGCCCTCCCACAGTCCCTCCCTGGTTGGCCAACCTCCCGTGTCTCTTTCCTGCCCCGATCGTGCACTGGGGGGGGGGCGAGGGGGCCCTTGGCCTGGCTGGCAACCTCTCGCCATCCGGAACCTAGTGGGGGATATTGGAGAGCTGCTTTTGGCCCGATCCCACAGGCCAGACCAAGCGACCCCACTGGTGCACAAATTCGTGCACCAGGCCTCTAGTATTATGTATATAATTCAACATGTGTGTAGATTGTGCAATGATCACCACAGTAAGCCTAGTTAACATCCATTCTTATATACAGTTATTTTTTTTCTTGTGATGAGGACCTTTAAGATCTACCCTCTTATCAACTTTCAAAGATGCAATACCTTATTGTTAACGCAGTCACCATGCTGTGCATGATCTTCTCATGGCTTATTTGCTATAACTGGAAATTTGCACCTTTTGACCCCCTCACCCATTTTGCCCACACCCACCCCTGTCTCTGGTATATCTCCTTATATTTGGAGAATGATGTTTCCCAGAGATATTTCCTTTCAACAAGGAGGAAAAGGAAAGAGAAGAAAAAAGGAGGGGTGGGGGCAGAGGCCAGTTTCTCTTCCTCCACCTTAGTAGGCAGCACATGATTCCAAAAAGGTAGGTGAGATCACTAAGGATAGAAGGGAGCAGGGAAGAGAGGTGGCCGAGGTGGGGATCTAGCACATCAAGGGATGCTTTGGGGAAAGTTACTCCATGTGCACATTACTTACATTAACCTTATATTTGGGACTCAGATCTGCTGTAGAACATTAGAACATGATCCTTCAATTTATGTCATAAAAGTAAGACTTGTTTTTCAAAAAGGATTCCCTATTTTATTCCTTTAGTAGAGGCCCGGTGCATGAAATTCATGTACTTGGGGAGGGGGAGGGTCCCTTAGTCCAGACTGCACCCTCTCACAGTCCAGGAGCCCTTGGGGGATGTCCGACTGACAGCTTAGCACTGCTGCAGAGGCAGGAGAGGCTCCTATCACTGCTGCTGCACTTGAGCCCAGCTTCTAGTTGAGCGGTGCACCCCTGTAGGAGCACACTGACCACCAGGGGGCAGCTCCTGTGTTGAGCATCTGTCCCCTGGTGGTCAGTGCACGTCATAGTGAACAGTTGTTCCACCGTTTGGTCAATTTGCATATTAGCCTTTTATTATATAGGATGTATCTAGCTCTCTGTGTTCATTAAAATATCATGTTATTAACAAATAGCACCTATAGAAAGCTTTTAAGGACTTCCTATGTGGCCTGTATCAAGATACCTTTGTACTCCACATTGTCTCTCCTCCCCACAGTCATTCTGTCCCTGGATTTCGGAGCTTCTTACCTCTGAGACGGTGCAGTTGAGCTGGAAGATCTGCCCTTCTCCTTCCACCTGTCGCACACACAGTTTGCAAACCAGCTCCACTGTGTTCAGGCTGAATCTTTCCAGAGTGAAAGTGCAGTGGAGGTTTCTTTGAGACCCACTCCAGATGTGGTAAAAAGGAATTTCCTAAAGGATACCAACGTGTTAACCACAAATGAGTGACTAATACCAAAGGTGAACTATCAGACACTGGGTTGCCAAGTACTCTTCTCAGCATTACACATATTACCTCATTTAATCACAACAGGCCTACCTCTCTATAAATCCATCCCAAACTGCTTTTCGAATGAAAACGCTGAGGCCCAGAGATGTTAAATTCGCCAGCCAAAGCCCCACAGCTAGTAAGTGGCAGAATTGAGACTTGAACCCAGGGAGTCAGCCTCCACAATCTCTATACCAAACAGTCTGCCACTTGTCTCTCATTTACAAAAAAAAAAAAAGCCATTGTAAATGGATTAAATAAAACCTGCACACTCCAGTCGTTGCTCATTAAAAAGAAGCCCTGCTGTGGTGTTCTGCAGAAAAGCAAAGAAGCTCTAAAGGACAATGGGCTGATCCAGGTCCCTTTCATGCCCATATCCTCCCTCTGCACAGGACAGAGGGAAAGCAACGTGTACTGTCGTTGGAAACTGTAGACTCGGTTAGCTGCCCCAGAGAAGCCCTTGGCCTAAAAACACTAAGCCTCTAGCTGGGGCTCCACTGTGCGTGCATTTTCACAAGTCTAGACCCCCTTACAGAGCCCATCCTAAAATCTGTTTCAATAAAGGGAAGAAAAAGTTGATACATAAAAAACGGATGGACAGGTGGCTAAAGGCAGAGAATGAAGTACAAATGAGGACACACTCCCCTCACCTACTTGGTGATTTGGGGCAAGTTACTTAACCTTTCCATGCCTCAGTCTCCTCATCTGCGAAAGAGTAAGCACAAGAATACCTAAGTCAAACACCAGCTGGCGTTAGATAGGTAAACCAAAGTGCATGAGTGGCTGGCTGAGCGTAGGCATTCAGCCAGCCTTCGTTGAACTAATATCAGATAATCATTAGAAACATACGATTTCCCCTTACGATTACACAAAGGAGATTGTTCATAAAAGGGGAAGACTTGTGGACTTTTATGGCAGTTGCAAATTAGGGAGAAGAAGAAAGTAAAGGAAGAGTTTTAATGAGAAAGTTAAAAGCCAGATCTCTCAATCAAGTGCTGAGTGATAAAGAAGACTCTGGCATGCACTCCCATCAAAGCGCAAGACTGCTATCCATTTGTCTCCCACCATGTATGTGTGAGTGTTACACATATGAGAATACGAATGGAGCTGGACAATCTCCCCTTCATTCCTTCTAGTATCTTCATTGACTTACACCAGGAAATCACAACCAGTCCAGTTGCAGTGCTGGCATGGGATGGGATTTACATGCATGTAGACCAGTCTTTGCAGCTTATCGAGGTGTGTCCGCATCTCCGGGACTGGAAATGAGGTTAGAGATCCTGCCACATAGTCTCCTGATAGCTCCGGCTGACAGAGGAGGAGGTGCAAACCCCTGAAGAGTCCCTATGCTCTTTCCACAGGAACATACAATGGGGCTTGGGGTCAGTATGCTAATATTTACTACAATCCTGGCCAGGTTTTATTATTATTTTTAAAATATTTTTATCGATGTTTAGAGAGAGAGGAAAGGAGAGGGAGAGAGAAAGAGAAACATTGATGTGAGAGCAGAGCATTGCTCAGCTGCCTCCTGCACGCCCCCTACTGGGGATCTAGCCTGCAACCTGAGCATGTGACCTGACCAGGAATCGAACCAGCAACCGCTTGGTGCAGGGGATGGTGCCCAACCAACTGAACCACACCGGCCAGGGCCCAGGTTTTATTTTACATTCTATTTCAGTTTCAAAAATGGGGTTTCTTCTAAGTTTTCAAAGTAAAGGTACTCTCCTAGCAAGGCCAAAGCCTAATTGTGTCACGAGGGATAACAGTGTTCTTCTGTTTCTCTTATGAATGCCTTCAAGAGTTTTTAAAATCAAGCCAATGTAAACATTTACCCTGAGAATGTCATGAGGGACTTGGAAGTCTTATTTGCTAACACTAAAACAATGATAGTTCAATTATTTGAAGGAGAATTAAGAAAAAGGCATTCCTTCAAATATGTCTAGAATATTTTTCAAAAATCTCAAATGATCCTAAATTAGTTTGGAGAAACAAGTGCTGATGTATGTCTGATTAACTTCGGAGAAGGGAATATGTTATGTCTAATAAGTGCAGTCCTCCTTCATGGAGTTGGCTCCAAGCCTTTAGCTCATCGTAGGCACCTTACCTGATACTTAGCCAGCAATTTGCTCTTCCAGAGGGAATGGGCGACGTCGTGAATGGACAGGCGCAGGTTGTGGGTGCTGCCTTTGAAATGAAGGGCCTTCGGTTCTTCTAGGAGCTGTCCTCCCATCTGTCTCTCAAGCTGCAAAACTTCCTGCAATGACATGGCCCAAACCGAAAGCTAGTTACTGAATTGTGTCACTTTCATCAGCTCTCTCCTCCAATGAGTGTTTCCTCCTTGCGCCTTCCCGCCACCCTGCTAACTTGTGCAATATGTGACCTCCACTGCTGCAGCCTGGAGGCCCTTCAGCTGAAGCCCCTGCCAGCGTGTATGTGACTGGATCCTACTGACCATCAACTCCGCCTCAGCAATCACACTGTGGGGGGCAAATTCATTACAGAGTGCACTTCCCGATGAACAGCGGACTGCTTTTGCACATACAGGAAAACACCCATAAGAACCTCAGATGGAAAAAAAAAGAACAGAAAAAGAAAAAATAGGTGGAAATATAAATAGATAAGTAGATTTTCAATGAACTTTTCGGGAAAAGGGAAAGTAACTAGCAAACAAACCCGTGTCTTGGACTTGGTAAAACCAGCTCATGAACAAAAATTTGGAATGTTTGGGGGAATTTTTTTTCAATCTTTTGTAGTTTCCATACCTACAGAAATAAAATAGTAAAATTTTGTTTAAAATAATTCATTGCAGGATTTCAAGTTATCAAAAAAAATGAATTGTGTTCACTATGTCTTATTAGAGGAAAATATACTGATGTAGATTGGAAAGGTTTCTCAGTATCATAATTGAACTAAACAATTACTTAGCTTAACTTTCAAAAAGAACATCTCAGTAACTGTGGCTGATAAAAATGCTATATAGCTTTACTTATACTATGAAGATGTAAAACGAAGACAAATTCTATATGTACTTACATCCCTCAAGCTGGTTAATGGGAGTTAATGGGGCATTTCCACTACAGCTGCAATTATCCAAACAGCACCAAACCACAGGTGATCAATGAACAAAATACCCTGGGTCTCCTTTGCTGTCTGCAGCATCCCTGTGCTCACTGTGCACACCTCATGCTTTAAAAGTTTTAGTGACACAAATACGAGGTACATTGCAACCTTTTTTTTAATAGGAGTTCAAGAAAACAACAGATTTTAAAAAAAATGGAATTTTTTTTTTCCTTTGGTGAGATTTCAATAGAAAACATGGGGTTCAATAACAGAGGCCGTTTTACACACATGTATTGGGCCCCTACCAGGATACCAAGCTCACATGGGTCACAGAGGAGAATTGTGACTATGGAACCAGACTGCAGTCCAGTAAGTGCAGGGCTCACCAACATCATTGATTAGATGTAGACAGCTCATTTTAAGCTGCTTCTTTAGCGGTTCTTAGCATCCATCCTCTCTGAGCCAGGCCACTATTCTGAACAAGGCAAGCTGCTGAGCGGTCCTCTAAGGCGTAGGATTTCAGACTGGGTCTGAAATGGTCTCAGACTGGGACTCCCCTAATTAGTGTCTAATGGAAGAGATGAGGCAATAGCACATTGACGGAAAGACCAGCATGGTCCAGCTGCTTGAGAGTATTGACGCTGAGGTTATTCAACTTCTCTGGCTGATGAGTAGCTATTACTTGTGACAGGAGCCTGAGCAGTCAGCCAGCCCCCAACCAGGCAGTTGCCACCCGGACACATATGTTGTGTCATGGTGCCTGGCTCCGCTGTGCCTGCAGCTCGGCAGGCTCTGAGGGACCCCAGTAGCTGCACAGATCCACCCAGCCCAGAACCACATGCTCCTCTTGGACCTCCTCCTACAGCACTTCACACTCCATTCTGGATAAGAAGCCGGCCATGTGGAAATGAAGACGCATAAGAAAAGGGAGGGTTAATTGCAGTTTCTTTTGCTTTAGCAGCCAACTATAATGAGCTAATGTTGATCATGTTCATGCTCAGTGTCTAGTTAGCATAATAGAGAAAGCTGATGTTCCCCGTGAACCTGGCACCTGACAAATTCTAAAGCTAAAATGATGTTTGTTTATAAGCCATTAGAAGAAAAGAAACATAATTAGAAATCTTTGAGATTACAGTCATGCCAATCAATCAGTTCTAGCTTCTTTCCAGTAGACCCTAATTACCTCATCAAGACGTCTAAAGAGCAATCGATAGTAATTATCTGATTACTATAGATCTTCATTATGTCCAAATTATCTCCCTGGGATGTCTGAAAAAAGATGCATTGCATTCCGGGAGGTAATTGTACCCAACAATGTATAATCCACACTCCATTCCTACAATCAACATAGATTGCAGAGGATATAGAGAGCATTGTCAGTTTTCTTGGCAGGGAGGACAATTGAAAAAAAAACCCTAAATTGCCTATTGGCCATGACCTTGAAGTCAAGAAATCTAATGCCACGTTTTAAGCACAAAGTCTGGGTTGGCATCAGCCCAAGACTCAGTCCTTGGCTTTGGCATTGACCTCCAGTCATGGTAAAGAGTTCTTCTTAGCATGGAAAAGGACTGGGCCAGCTTGAGTCCTTTTTAGAGAGAAAGTCCCAAGTAAAGTGCCATTTTATTACATTTTTTAATTTAATTTTTGTAGTTACTTTTTAAAAAAATGACAGTTGATATTGAATATTATATTAGTTTCAGGTGTACAGCATAGTGGCTAGATATTTATATAATTTACAAAGGGATTCTCCCTCCCCGCATAAGTCGCATAAGTCTAGTACCTTCCTGGCACCATACATAGTTATTAAACTAGTGTTGACTATATTCCCTATGCTATAAAGAAAGTGCCATTTTAGACAACGAGACAAGAAAACACACACTTTCCATATTCCTAAGCTCTCCATCTCTCTACCAACCAGGAATGACACTATACTGCTGCCCAGAGCTGGAGGAACCTGCCTTTTCTCCCCTTCAATTGGATGTGAACCCCGGTGAACGATATACTGCCCATCATGCTTAGAGCATCCATGCTCAGAGCAGAGGTCTCTAAACATATGTGATTGCCTATGCCTATCAGCCCAAAATCCTGAGCATGCATTTTTTGAGCGTTATGTTTATTTATAAATCATATACCTATATTAGCATCAACATGTTAATCTATACTAATAAAAGCATAACATGCTAATTAGACCGGACAGCCAAACGACCTTCCAGACATCCTTCCAGATGACCTTCCAGACAAAGCCGGGGCTGCGAGGGCCGAGGCCTTTGCACAAATTTCGTGCCATCAGGCCTCTAGTATATTATAAAAGCACAAACAAAGGCAAACACAGATAATTTATGCTGTTTTTCCCCCTAGGGTGTGCAAACTCCATTTTGGAGATTGCTGGCTTAGTCAGCTGTTCTTTCACTCATACCTTTTGGAGAAATCAGCCCAGGTGTAAATGACTCAGTTAAAAGGATTCTTACTGAACTGAAATTAAATGTGTGTGTGTGTGTTTGTGTGTGTGTGTGTATGTGTTGTTTTTTCCCCCTAAAAAGTAACAACTGGTATCATCACACTCAGGATGTTCAACCTCAAGGAAACAACAAAATAAAGGAAAAGACGATAACTAAAGCACAAATTAAATATATTTAAGTGGAAATTAAAGATATTATAATTAATAAATAAAACAACTCCTTGACAACTAAGATAACCTAAAACCATACATGAGTTGGAGATGACTTGCCACAGACAGCAAATCCCATATATGTTTGAGTTGGAAGACAGAAGAAGCAAGCCCCCTTGATGGGCTAATCAGGCTTTTACTCCATATTGTTATGGTTTAAGTATTATAATTTCAGATATTTTATAGCCGATCCCACTTTAAAATACTGTAACTTGTATTTCAAAAAGGTTGATTTCCGAAATTCCTTCTGCATGAAATTTTGGTTATTATACATATGACACAGATAAGTAAGAGAACATTAAAGTAACAGTTGTCTGAATCGGTAAGATACAGCGTCACAGTTCAGTGCTTTCCTTTCCTTAATCTTCCTGGGCACGTTCATTCAACTTCAATGAAGCCTCATGCTCTGCCAGGAACCATGCCAGGCTCTGGGGCACACAGACAAGTAAGTCCTGGTGCATCCCTGCCACAAGCCACTCAGGGATCATGGTCGGGAGACTGACAGATAAATATGTAACCGCAGCATAGAGTGCTCAGCTCCAACTCAGGCTGCCTTGGGATCCCAACCATTAGGATATCCCATACTTCTTAAAGGAGAATCGGAACAAAATCTATTTAAGGTCAAAAGATTTAGGAATACTTAAGAAAAATCTCATGACCTTGGAAAGAAATGCGGTAATAGGAATCAGGATCATCTAGGCTCTTTATTCTCAGAAATATCAATGCCACCTTCCTTGGCCAAGGTTGTCCTCCCTCCTGGCAGCACCCCACCTCAGGGCCTTGCTTGGCTCTGGGTGACTCTACCTGTTGCTCTGACCTGCTCGCTCTGCTTCTGTAGGAGAGGTCACTTTCTGGCTTTGTCAGCTCCATTTGCACCCTCTAACTTAACTTTTAAAAGACTCTCTCAGGGGTCAGTTATCAACAGAGGTGTTGCTAGCCCATCGCTTCACAGTAACACACACTAGAACCCCCGGAATAATGTCACCAGGAGCAGGCCCCTGTGTGTCAGAGCTTGGTTGCCATGGGCGCCTGAGCGATCCAGTGAGCTGGCTGCGTCCCCAGCGCAGTGGCCACCCAGCACAGGCCCTGGTGGAGGGCTGTATTGATTCAGGGCACCTATGAGGGATTGCACGGAAGGCAGGGACAAGAGATTCCACAGTAGAAACAAGCAGCTTTCACAATAACCAATTAAACCAAGACATTATCCATGTCGAGCCATTAGCCTGGGCCACTTAAGAGCCACAATAAATCCAAGCTGTTTTAAAAGGCTGGACGGACAAAGGGAGCCCTTCTGGCCTACACCCAGCGCTCTCGCTCTCTCCCAGGCTCTGAGATGATAGGCTCTTCCCTCATTACAGGCCGACAGAGCAAGGCCCGTGGGAGGAGCCCCACAGCCCCAACACTCTGGTCCCCTAACCCAGAAGGTCTCAGGGAGGGGTGGGGGCTGGCTACCATAGCATTTGAATTTCCAGCCCGTGTTCCAGGCTCTTCTGCCTTCTTTTAAAATATTATATTTTTTATTGATTTCAAAGAGGAAGGGCGTGGGCGAGAGAGATATGAAACATCAATGAATAGAGAGAATTATTGATTGGCTGCCTCCTGCACGCCCCACACTGGGGATGAAAACCACAACCCGGGCATTGCCCTTGACTGGAATCAAACGCAGGACCCTTCAGTCCGCAGCCTGATGCTCTATCCACTGAGCCAACCCGGCTAGGGCTCCACTGCCACCCTTGTTCCTCCTCCCCGTCCGGGTCCTTCCCAGCCCCGGCCAGTTTCCCGTAAGTGTCAGTCTCACTGAGTGCCCATGAGAGCCCCAGGCGACAGAGCTGCTTAGTCTGAGATTCATGAAGCCGGTACTTAAGAACATGACCACTTTGCCTGAGCGCAGGGCAGTGACTTGATGCCAGAAACCTTGTAAGGTGCTGGGGCCCTGGCTCTGTCCTCCACACTGTGCGCTCACATTTATCCCCTGACCACCACCCCCTGCCAGGAATTGCCTCCTGTCTCGCATCAGCATCACTGCTCTGAATTGTGCCGCCTCCTCTCCCTTGGAGGCACTTGTCTTAGCTTCCAGTTTCTCAAGAGATGAACGTCCTACCTCTGGGTATCTGGCCTTTAGCTTCCTTCTATGTCTGGGTCTTGTTTTCCCTCTCACATCTCTCCTACCACGCCTTTCCCTTTCTTATTAGAAATCTTATCAGGAGAGAAAGGAAGATGCCGATGATGAAGGTTAAATCTCACATAACTCATTAAAATCTCGTCTGCAAGAGAAGGTTGGAGGAGGTTAAAGCCGGGCTGTTTGTGGTGCCTTGCTTCTCTCCCGGTATTGTCTGGATGAGATCCGTCTGCACACTCTTTATTCTTGACGGAAACACAGAGCCCTGAATCAGCCGCATTCAGTGCTGCCAGGGAGCCTGGGGACAGCGCCAGGACCTGAGCAGGTGGAGGCAGCTCCTGTGGGCAAACCACCAGTAATACCACCCAGAGTGGGAGCGCAAAGGGCAGTGAATGAAACCGCGGCCAGCCTGGCACTCCGGGGGGTCTGTTTTTGTCGGACTATACTGTTCCCTCGAGAGGAACCCACACTCCACGTCCGGTCTAGGGCTCTGGACCAAGCACCAAGGGCCGAGGTGGGCCGTTCCAGACCTGTGCCCACCTTCCCCATGCTTCTGCCATATGGACACAGAGCTCTGGGGGCACAAAGAACAAACTGGCAAACGTTTGTTCAGCATGCCACGCCTGTTAAACCTCGAAAGACCAACCTCCAAGGATTGTGCTGACTGGTGTTTTAAAAAAATCACATCTCCCATCAGATTTTAGGGATCCTGCTTTGCTCCTATTCGTTCTTCCATCCCGTGTTGAAAGCTGCCCTTGTTGTTCAGGGATGAGGGGTTTCTGTCTTTGCTATGAAGCTGGCACCACGGTGGCTGTCACAGCTGGGGGCCTGCACGCTTCCAAAGCAGAGGCCAGAGAGAGCGCCATCCTTCCCTCCTGCTCCCTGCCAGCTTTCCAGGGTCACTGCTCTCAGCTCCCACATGCCCATCCTCCTCTGGCCTCAGGCCTCTGGCTGCGGAGCTGGCCGCGTGGACATCTGACTGTCAGCGGCCTGGTCTCCCCCACCTGGCTCTTGTCACCGCTGCTGGCATCAGGCCTGGCCATGCTACTCTCTCTCCCACTGCTCACGCTGGGGGGCTCTGCCCTCCCCCTGAGTTTTTCTGCCCTACTTCACCCTAATAATAAGGCTGGGCTCCTCTGACCACGTGCAAACACTTCCCAGCAAGCCACCCTGTTTCCAGGACTCTGCCTGCTGCTCCCACAGCTGCCGCCGCCACGGATGCTTGGTTTAAGCTGCAGGTGCTCCGGGTTTAGTAGGGTCACGATTTGCCACGGAGGGGGCATCAGAAGGACACCAATGAGGAAGGCACCCGGAGGCAGCACAACAATAACACCTTTTACGGGCTTCCTGACTGTCTATCCATTCAGCCCCCAAAACTGAATGTCACACAGTCCTTAACTGGATTTCCTACTTTATTTCATTTTCAGCATTTCTCTTATTTTTTTTCCTATTTTTTAAACAAAATATGATATTTCACAGAGTTACTGTACCAAAGCTGTAGCCTAATGTAGTGCATGTGAAAAACGGAGCAATGCAAAGAAGAGTCTTCTCATGGCAAATGACTACATGAAGAAAGCCACCCTATATTAATACCCATTTCTTTGTGTCGCATAGGCATATACATTTGCCAGAAATTCAATAACCATCACAGACGGCCCAGCTCGTATGCAAATAATTCCTCTTTTGGGTTCTGAACCTCGGAGTTCAGGATAAACCCCTTTATTAACATAGAAAAAAAATCTCATAAATTATGCCATTATAATAAGGGGGGCAGAAATTACTTATTTACACATAGATGAATGTTTCTCCTGGAGTGTTTTTAAACTTATTACAAATATAACCTTGTTCTCTATTAATTTCTGGCTTATTATCACTAGGATTTAAGTCTTTGCAAATAATGAAATGAAAAACACCAATATCCTTAATTTAATCACCTGAACAGGAGGGAAGGAGGAAAGCTGTAGTAACACCCAATACCACCTTTTCAATAGATGTGACCTCTAAGGAATTGGCTCTAAACTTCTCTCAGGATTCTCAGCATCTTCATCTCTTTCCAGGAACTCAACTTGCACATGGCTGTCACAGTTCCTTCGAGCACATGAGCAGGGGAAAACAACAACCCAGGTGAAAGGGGTATGAAAGAATTCATTTGTCTCCCAGCAGCCTTGCCTTTCCCTCCAGCAGTCACTGCTGGCATTCTAATTCTACATCAGTGCTTCCAAATTGCTAAATTGCAGCTTTTAAGTTTCAGGTGATCATTTTTGCCCTCAGGCTTAACAAAACTCAAGGAAATTGTTATGAAAGCTGCTGAAGTGCAAGCGGTGGGTGGGAAGATAAAAGAATGCAGCAGGGTTGCTTGAAACTAATGCAGTGGTCTTGTCCCTCCAACCCCCATCCCCATGGACAATATAAGTGGAAATTCGTATTCTGGCTATGTTCCGCTCCAGACATCATCTTCTTCCAAGAGCTCTCTGGACGGTGGGGTCCTTCGCCTTAGAAGGAGAGCTCCACTGGGCTCCCCATTCTGCCTTAGCCCAGCATTCTGTGAGGGTTCCTGCAATTCAGAAAGAATCCCCAGTGCACAGCCATAACTGTAAGAAAATATCAAGTCTGGGGAGACCCACTTTGGGGCAGCATTTGCTGTGCTGGAGGTGTAGGTGGTAGAGGAAGGAGAGAATTAAAGCACAAACAAGGAAGCGGGGCTCCTTTTCATCAGAGCCCAGACTAGGTGCGGAGAGGCTGAAATGAAAGGTTTCAAGGGTAAAGGACAGCAGCTGAGGGAGCATCCCTTGGGTGGCTCAATATTAAGTCTTTGTGAAACACAAAGGGGCTGTGATAAAATCAGGGACTTGGAGAGAGCAGGAGAGACTTAGGAGAAGTGCTCTGTGAAATCTGATGTGTCAAGGAGGGACAAATGAGGTCTGGCCTGTGTGGCTCAGTTGGTTGGGCATCATACTGTGCACCAAAAAGTTGCCGGTTTGATTCCTGGTCGGGGCACATGTCCGGGTTGTGGACTCGATCCCTGGTAGGGGGCATCAGTGTTTTTCTCTCTCTGCCCCTCTCCCTTCCTCTCTCTCTAAAAAAACAAATCAATAAAATATTTTAAAAACTATATATATGAATGATAAATGAAAAGATTGTGGAGAATCAGGGGGAAACATAGCTTAGGGCAGATATCTTGAGATTACAATAGACTCAATTAGCAATTTATGAATTTTTAGAGCAACTCAACATCCTGGAAGTAGAAGTTGAAGGCTCGTTCGGTGGAGGTCCTCTTTAGCTATGGAAATGAGAAAAACCTGCAGCAGTTCCAGATGGTAAGACATTTCAGAATGGGAGTGAGTTCCCTGTGGATATGGCTAGGAGCAGATAAGGGTTTGTGGACCAGGAGACTGCAAAAGGTTGAGGGGGTTCTTCCTTAAGAACAGAGGGAAGTTGCTTGCACCTTGTGTATAAGAGCTGGAAGGTCATGTGATTGTGGTCAGAAAGGAGCAGCTTCATAAATGGAGACCTGGGTGTGGTTGTAATGAGGGTTAAATCTAGAGTGTGTCTACACTGGTGGATAGATAATAAGGGATGATGGGAAAGCTACTAGAATAAATCTGGGCAAAGGAACTGTAATTAAGTGGTGATTTTGAATCTGAGAGGATGCTGGGAATAAAATGGGTAGAAAAGAAACAACACAAGGCAGGTACTACTAGCGTGGGGATATATAGGGTGGGGCAGAAGTAAGTTTACAGTTGTGAGTATGGGAAACACAGAGTTTACTCTTGCATTGTTACTTATAAATTACAACCTACTTTTGCCCCACCCTGTGTATTAAGGGTATTCTGCACCAAGGAACTAAAATGGGTAATGAATAACAGAGTAACAGAAGAAATAATAACAGAGCAGAGAACTAGTTCCTGAAATACAGCGATGCCCCAGAAGTGGTCATGGGGTGTGAGAAGTATTGGCACTTTTCCCTCCTGGTCCTGTGGTTAGAGGGTGTCGTCCTGACTATAGGGATTGTGAGAAATGTCAGGTTGCAGTTAATGTGAACAGGTAAAAGAATGGGGGAGAGAATGATTTGAGGATGTAGGAAAGTTTGTCCTTAACAGCATTAAAGTTCCAAAAAGATCTGTGAAAGCGTTTTGGATAATAGTTCTGAATCTTGGTTGCACAATGGAATTATCCAGGAAGTGCAGAAAACAAAAATACTGTACGAACAAAAACCAATACCCAGGCCAATTAGATCAGAACTTTTGGGTTGGGATCCCAGAGCAAATCTTTTTTAAAGCTCCCCACCTGGCTCCTATGTGTGTGGGATAGAGAACTACAGATTTAGGAAGAGCATAAGTGAGAAGTGGAGCTGGGAGCGGGCTAAAGAAGGAGGAGGTATTTGCAAAAGACAGTGTTTATGGATCGCAGACAATAGAGAAGTAGGGATATGGTAGAGAGACTGGTAGGGAACCCTGGCAGGCAGGGTGCCAAAAAGGCAGAACTGAGGTAATGAAGGGCCTTTTTCTGAGTTTATCGGCCCCCGGTTTCCAATTCCAGTTTGGTTGTGGCTGAACAAATTGTCTCCTTGTTAAGTTACTCAACTTAGACCGCTCACCTGTAACTAGGATTTTGGCATTTCTGCACTATTCAAAGGCCATGAGGTATAAGACGCCTTATCCATTATTCATGTTTGTTTCAGGCTAAGTGCTAGATCCCCAGATGCTGAGAATTTGTAGATGTCTACTTGGAAAGCACTGACCACAACACAAACTGCTCTTGGGTTGTTTTCACGGCTTAAACCTGTGCATCAGTCTTTCTTGGTGTTGACCACTAATTAAAATAATCAAAATTATTTGTAGAACTATTATTTTGTTTGCATGGATTTGTGTGTGTCTGTTGGGAAGAAAGGTCAAGAGTGCCTGAGTGTAAGAACTATGTGTGTGAATACAAAATACATCTATCAAATAGTTCAAGTATGATGTAGATCTTCTGCAACGATTTTTCTTGGAATCATTAAAAACATTCACCTTAATCAGATCCCATGACTCCTCTACAAATGCACTTTTCCCTAAGAAGAATTTAAGCCTAGGATGATTTCTATCCTGACAGAGCCTTAGAAGTATCACATTTGCAAAGAATATAAAAGAAATAACCTGAGGCTTTACACTTGAGCTGTGTGTTCACATCATTTATTCAACATCAGAAACTCCTACAGGCTCAACCATCAAAAATATATCCAGTGACTGACTGTCTCATTCTCTTCATGGACCCAACCCGCCACACTCAGTCTTCATGACCCAGAAATACTCTCTGGATAGAAACACCAGAAGGAAATACCCTGATTTTTCAGAAAAATTGCTTTACTTGACACATTTTTCTTCCACTTCTCGTCTTCCTTCTCCGGGTGCTCATCCTTCAGAAGCTCCTTTGAAGGCTTCCATTCATCCTCCCTTGCAAAGCCAGGGCTCCCCTTTGGTCCCTACGATCTAGGGCAGGCATGTCAAACTCGAGGCCTGTGGGCTGCTTGCCTCGTTTAAACAAGGAAGTGGCCCTTTGAGAAACCCACTTTAGGATTGGAGAGTCCAGAGTGCAGCCAGAGGCCTGGGAGTGAGGCTTGGACTCTACACTCAATAGCTGTGTGACCTAGAGCGACTTACTTAACCTTTCTGTGCCTTGGATTACACTTTTTAAAAATGGGATAATGAGCCCTAACCGGTTTGGCTCAGTGGATAGAGCGGCAGCCTGGGGACTGAAGGGTCCCAGGTTTGATTCCGGTCAAGGGCATGTACCTTGGTTGTGGGCACATCCCCAGTAGGGGGTGTGCAGGAGGCAGCTGATTGAGGTTTCTCTCTCATCGATGTTTCTAACTCTCTATCCCTCTCCCTTGCTCTGTAAAAACTCAATAAGATATATTTTTAAAAATAAAAATGGGATAATGCTATCTTATAGGGCTGTTGTGAAGATTACGTGGGTTAATAAAAAATATTTAGAAACTTGTCCAACACATAGCAAGTTCTCAGTTAATGTTTATTATTTTTATTATTTTCTCCCTCTACTCTCCCTTGATATTACCTTTTATCACCATGAATGACAACTATCAATATACAATTGGTTCCTGAGTCTCTATCTCAGGATTTACTCTGTTCAGAGAGCCACACCCATATTTCTATGCCGTGGGCATTTTTGTCCTGGTATCTAATTCCTATCTTGAACTCAATACCCTCAAAGCAAAGGCACCATATCACACCCTGAGCTGCTACTGATCACCTGGGTTTGCTACTGTGACTTGAGGCAGGCTTGCTCCATGCATTCAGTGTTCGTTAGCAGGTCCTGCAAGAGCTACTTGGACAGGACCTTCCACACCTATCCTCTTCTTCACATGCCTCTGTCATCACCCCAGGTCTTACATGCTTTTCTTCTTAACTTGACTCTGTCTTTCCACTGACATCAGACTAAGATTTAACATCTATTTCCAATCATGTCTTCCTTCTGTTTACATTTCTCCAGTGAATCCCGTTAACTCAAGAAACTGAATCTCAACTCCTCTAGCTGGCAGTCAAGGTTCACCCAATACAACTCCCATCTGTCATTCTACTATGCACCAATTGAGTCTGTATTCAGTGTCCCCTTCGTTTCTTCATGCTGTCGCCTTCACCTTATAGTTTTTCCCCCCATTTTTACTGGTCAAACCATATTTTCTCTAGGGCCAATATAGAATGTTAGCTTCTCTTCATATTTACTTAAAATAATATGATGCCTCCCTCTCTTGAACTTCCACAGAACTTTGCACTCATCTACGGTATTTATCACACTCTGGCTTGTCCCCTAGTCCTTGGCATGCTTCCTTTATTCCTCTTTTTAGATTGTAACTTCTCCAAAGGCACTTACTACATCCTTGACAGCTTCAAATGGGATCAAATGAATGGCAATAATGGCACCAGGTATTAAGCTTATTTATACTTCAAAGCAGCAGCCTGTTGTCAAATGCTAACCCTCTCCCTGGCAGTCCTCATAAAAAGAATGGGAAAGCATATAAATGCAGTAGCACACAAGAGGAACATACAGTGTGAGCAATTATGCCAATTCCTTTTATAGAAAGAACACAGCTGAGATAAACATGGAAGCAGATCATTTACCAGCCACACGTCTCCTTGCCAAATTCTCCCTTCTTAATTTTTCATTAAAGAAAATCAAGGAAGGTAAACAAAAGTAGCCCTTGGGAAGGATCAGTGTAGTGGAAGCAGCTCATTTATCAGCCTGGTCTTAGAGAAATGTCTCATTATTTTTTAAAAAAAATGCATCTTTTGAGGCTGAACACTTGTGTCCACACACTGGGATGCGCGCGCGCACACACACACACACGCACACACACACACACACACACTTACTCTAGGTGTGCACAGCCAACCTTTGGGGTGAAGGTGAAAAGGGCAGGTCAGGCAGGAGCCGCTTACCTTCAGGGCATCTTGGGTGTCATCCAGACAGTAGACTCGGACGCTGTACTCTAGAGAGGAGCAGCAGAGTGGCCCGAAGATGGCCAGCTTGAGGCGCTTGGCGGCCCCTTTGGTGATGGACTGCCCGACCAGGGTGTAGGTGCTGAGGTTCTCTGTGAGGAGGTGGCAGGCTTCTGCATCCAGCTGAATGTAGCAGGGGGTGGTGAAGTTCTCCTCTCCCACCACCACCACATCCTGTAGGACAAGAGGGAAGGGGGTCTGGCTGAGCACAGAGGACACTGATGCCAATCAATGGTGGTAGAGGCCGCAGGACCTCTTCTCCTGAATTTGCTTATGAATTTCCCTACTCTTTTTCTTTCTTTCCCAGGCTTTATTATCCCTCTATTTCCATCTGTCTTTGTTATCTCCCTTACTTCCGTTGCCTTTACTGCTTATATTCTTTATTTAGATGCCATTCATTTAGCATGTTTTGATCTGAGAATCTATATAAAATTCCAAAGCAAATTCATGAACTATCTTTTTTTTCAGTGTAGCTGTATTTATTATGTGTTTATGAGAATTTAATGTTTTAATCTCCAAAATATTTTTGAGACCAATGTAATTATAGCAGTCATTTTTTTTCTTTTTCCTAAAAATCTAGGGTTTGAAAATAATTAGAAAACTTAAGGAATCATGCAATATCATTCTACCGTGTTCTTCCAAACTCACCTGCCAATTACTTTCTAAAGAAAAACAACTATTTTTCCTCAATAATTTGTCCAGCTGGACTCTACAGAAAGCACAGTATGGCCAACTCTATGCCTTTAGGACAATTTTCTGTGTTAAGAAAATTCCACATGCTTCCCAAAGCATCAAGGTAATGGGGAGACAATAAGGAGTGGTGGAGACTGTGGTAAAGCACAGCAAAGGCCTGTCTAAAGAGTTGAGTCTCCACTTGACTTCAGCCCTTTGCAGCTTTACATAAACTTAGGGCTACTGAGCATACAGCCTTTAATTTTTCAAGAGAAACTGGAAGTTTAGATATTTATGTGAAATCGCCCTTTTCATTAATTCAAACTAAAAGAAAATTTCATGTGGGAAAAATAAAATACATGTGCAGGTATAGCTCACCCTCTGCATTAGGCTATTCATCTCCACAGAGGCAGGAATTATATCTACTTTGCTTCCCACTGTGTCTCAGTGGGCCTGGCTGATGGCGAGCAAATGGTTATTTGTCCAAAAAATGAAGGCATGTTTCAACATAAATTGAGTCCCTGGGGCTGGACAAAGATATGAAAGAAGTGGCCCCCTGAGGTGGCTGTTTCTTAGTTAGGCCTTGCAACGTCATCTGAGCTCCAGGTCTTTTCATAGCATCCATGAAATCATTTCTTCAACTGAACCTGTACCCACAGATGAAGTTCAACCTGAATGGGAAAAGCTCAGTGTCTCCAGGTTTATTCCCGCCTGAAGGGACACCTGGAAAGCAACTGCTTTCTCTAGCAGGGTGAACACTGGCCTCGGGCATCATCTAATAACGGCATGTTACAGAAAGCCTTCTGGAGGATATGGTCAAGAATATAGATGTCCCTGTCCCTGTCCCTGTCCCAAATATAAGTGTTTGCATAAGGACTGTCCTCTTCTCTTCACATCTCTTTCTTTTATTAGTATTGATGTTATTATTATTATTACTCAAATTATTATTATTCACTTTACCCAGATATAGTGTAATTGTGTAGAGAATTGTGCAATTTCGGGTCACTAATTGTGCAATTTGAACTACTTTGGAATGTTTTTGAGATAAATTATTTAAAACTTAATTAAATTAAAGTTAGATTTGGTTAAGTCTGGTCTTAACATAGAGGCTATTCCTAGACTTCAATCTTGGACTGGAGGTCCTCTAACAAGGAGTGATCCCCTCAAGTGGCTGAAAGAACATGTCCATAGAAGGAAATTCCAGTTAATTCAGGGATGCCCTGCTGCTCTTCGAAGCCCAATATGACTTTTTCCTAAAATATTAGGTATAGTTTGTTCAAATGTTTCTTTCCTAAAAGAAAAATATGGTATGTAATCACAAATACGTAACATATAGATTGGATACTTGTCTTTGTAATGATTACACAAAAATACAAGGGTAGCTTTTTAAAAGTATTCAATTTACAAAATTGTTCTGTTTTTGATAAAAAACGTTCCTGAAATATGTTTTCCTGAGAATAATCTAAAATGTAATTTTTAGTTGGCTATTTTCCATATAAAAACAGACACTGTTTATTCAAGGGATAATAATGAAAATATACAAACGTTTAAAAAGGTATTAGGTCTAAAACTTTCATGGGAAACATAACAAATCCTCCGGCACTTAACTGCGGGTGCTAACGGAAGGGTTTTGAAGTCAGGAACAGGATTTTCTTGAGGCACTGTCCTCCAGCACTGAGGGTGGCAACAGCCACAGAGAGGCAAGATGCCACAGGTATGCCTTGTTCTAGTGGAGCTCAGAAGACTGTTTCTGTAAGAACCTAACACTATCTGAGCCAGGTGCAATGTTTCTTGACCTGTAAATTTAAAATTTATATATATTCACCAAAACATGTATTCGCACTTTAATAGCTGATAGCTCAATTGATGTTTTTTTTTTCTTTTTAGCCAGACTAAGCTTTGAACAGAGAAAATTCATCCTAATATGCTACTGGAAGTTTGAAAATGTAGTTGAAGTTCAAATACTACCTTTATAATTATTCAAGTGTGTATACATTTCCGGGGACACAAAGTACCCCCCAAAATGTCTACACATTTTAACAGCTGATAACTCACTTAATTTTCACTCCTTTTCAGGGGTAACTGATTTAAATAATGGGTGAAGCCAGACTAAGCTTTGAACAAAGAAAATTTAAGCACTAGATATTTTTATGGGGACACAGAAAAGATAAAGTTCACGGTATAAAACCGGCAACAGCTGATGAATCGAGGACACACAAATACGGAACAAAATGATGCTTGATGTTTGTGATTCCATTGCTTCGCATTATCAACAGTGCCTGGACCAGAACGGTCATCGGTTTGAAAACAGGCATTGATTAAAAATAATGTATTCATTTCTGTAGATTCTTTCCCATTTTGAAAATGAACTGTATGTTCATAAACACTGACTTTATAATCAAAGTGTATACAAAGAAATTTCCCTTCCTGAATAGTATAGTATGTATATTCCAAAATGTGTAAGATTCCTAAGGGCACTTTCCCTATGAGCTAGCTCATGCTTGACCATAATTTTCTGTGTCTACCAGTCAACAGATAAAGCATTCAATAAACAGTCAGTCTGTCTTTTCCCCTTCCTGCCTCTCTCCCCCCGTCCCCTCTCTTTATCCCCTTCCTCCACTTTCTCCTTCATTTTGAGTGTAAGATAAAATTCCATCCATGTTTTCTTTGAAAAATAAAAGCCTTCCCATGCTTGGTCCTGCTTATCTGCATGGATTGCTCCTGAATTCCATCTTTATCCCAACAGCAGCTCACCTCCCACTGCCCCTGTGCTGCCTGGTTCTTGAGCTGTATCTTCCAGTCCTCGGTGTTGGGATCTGCGCAGTGGTGCATAGTGAGGATGACTGGGCGGGTCAGCAGGGCTCCCGGAGGCCCACAGCTCACCACAGGGGTCAGGAGTGTCTGAGTGTCTTCCATGGGTGGCCTAGGAGAGCAGAGAACAGCATCAGTGACATTTCCATAGCATTTATGTGTATGTACTCTGAGATTTCAGATCTAAAATTGAACATTTTTTGTTGGAATTTTTTTTTTTGAGGGGGGGAAATGGGAGTTAAGGCAGAACCAAATTGGAAGACATGCTCTTTATACTGAGACTTTGATCTTGCCAGACTGGAGGTCTTTATGATAACAGTGGGTCTGCCAGCATCCCTTTGATCCCTTCCCTCAGATACAGGTCTGCCTTTGGTGACTTCCTTTGAAATTCATGTACAGATAATTTCAGGATGGAATGAGAAGAAACAGTACTTATGAGGTTACGTAACCATGCTTTCTGGTAACACTTGCCATTGGTCTCACAAGGTTTTAAGTACTTTGGTGTTTTGGGGACCTAACTTGAAAAAATACTTCAAAAATATCACTTAAAAACAAGGACACCCTAGAGCTAAACTTCCTCCAAATGATTTTCGGGAATAATTCAAGTTAGTACAGTAAATTCATTCTTTCAAAAGTGACCAGACAGACTCTAGAATTGTATTTCTACAGTAATTTAAAATGAAATCTCTCTCCTTGTATACTTCATATTATGAGAGCCTAAATGGAAAAAAAAAACAACCCTTAAAGATCCAAAATCTTTATTTCATATCTCCCTTTTTAATTGCCTTAAATATTTTCTCCGACAAGATTGTAATCAACAAACAAATGGATAAATTAACCCAAGTTATCAGTTGGCATGTGAAGATGTAGTCCCAAGATGTTGCGTGGATTGCCCAAAGTCTCACAGCTAACAGCTCTATCGCTGGGACTAGGACCAAGCAATGTCTTCTCAACAACAGTTCTCAGTATTACTCTGTCAGGCAATGTGGCTTAAGGAATCATTGACTCATATAATTTTAGAGGAGGAAGGGCCCTTGGGATCAATAAGTACCATCTTCTGTTCAAAGCAGGAGCCTCTCTATAATATGCTGACATGTGGTTTTTAGTTTTTCAAATTTTTTTCATCCATTGATTTTAGAGAAAGAGAGGAATGGAGGGAGGGAGGGGGAGAGAGAGAGAGAGAGAGAGAAACATCCACCTGCTACTCTACCCATCCATGCACCTATTGGTTGCTTCCTGTATACACCCCAACTAGAGATGGAACCCACAACCCTGGTGCATCAGGATGTCACTACGATCAACTGAACTACCTGACCAGTGCTGGTTAGTGCTTTGACACATAAAAAATTGTAGTCCACGACTGCTGAGGCTCATTTAATCTATTACCAACTTACATATACAATGCATTCTTATTTAGAATGAACACAATCTCTCTTCCTGACACCTCTCAAGAAATCCTTGACCTGCTTTCTTTCTACTGTGGCATGAAAGCCTTTCAAATATTTAGAGATTGTTACCATGTCTCTAAAAAAGTCTTCTGTATTTCAGAGCAAACATTCTCTCAATTCCTTAATGTTTTAAACTTCAGCTAGAAAATCATGGTTTCCTGCTCTCTCCCTATATTTCTATCTTCACTTTCATATAGATGTCTATCCGTGTTTCACTATCTTCACTAAAGTGGGTCATCTTGGAATGAATGTAATGCTCAAGTAGGCAGTACAAGGGGACTACTATTTTCTGGGTTTTGGAATATGTAGTTTTATCAATACCTCACAAAATCATTGCCTTGGGTTATTCTTAATCAAGTAATTATTTATAAATATTTTTAGCATGCTTGAGTTAGATGGGAAGATGGATATAATATGGTTAAACATCTTCTGTATAAAATGAGGCAATAAAGCCCCAAGAAGGTTGGGTAAGTTGTTAAACTAACCAATCTATGTATTTCTAACATGAGAGGCTCTTAGGCTAAGTCTCAATAGTTATGTGTTTGCAATGATGATGGCTTTTGAACCTATGTACAGAAATTTATAGTTAGCTATTTAATTTCTCCTTAGTAGTTTCAAGCAAGATTTCACGACATCTATTTCTTAATGCTATGTCTTTCCTCCAAATATTGGCTGTCTCATCCAGTCTTTTACCCTCCATAAATCTGATATGCCTGCCACTTCTGTTCTCATTCCAATCACTGATAACATTGTAATACAAGAATAGGGCAAGAGACAGAGACCTTTCCAAGGGCACCACTTGCAATGTCTCTCCGGCCTGACATCAATACTCCGAGTTCGTTAGTTCAGCCAAATATAAACCCATTAAAATGTACATTGTCTCGTTCACCTCTTTCCATTTCGTTCATGTGGATATTGCAGGGACATATCAAATTCCTTTATAATGGCCATGGGCACGTCACATGGATTTTTCTCATCTTTACTTGTGGTTCATATATTAAATACTACATAACCTAGAAGTTAACTTATCTCTATGGCCTCATTTAACACTCAATGAGCGATAGCAGTTGTTATATTTTTTTTTAACACCGATGGAAGAAAATTCTCCACGGAGCGCTCATGTTTTTTGCACGTTCCTATCTTCGCAAAGCAGTTGCATAGCACACACCTTGGAAGATAAGACAGTGCTCAGCTCTGGAGTAAATGGTAGACATGCCTACTTCTCATGATAAGTCTCAGGTTCCCTGGGCCCAGGAGTCCTTTCCCTGAGAGGCAACCAGCGGGTGTGTAGGTGTTGTTTATCCCTCGTTGCATCACTCCTGCAGAACCTGGGCTCGGGAAACTGGCCCAGCAATGAGAATACTCTGAAGAGCGCTGTCCTTGTGAGGAATGAACTGCACTTTGTCCCTGATTAGGATTCTTGTGCCATGTGTCAGCGTCTACAAAACTGGCAGACTACGTGGTAGCTCACAAATAAGGTTAAATCTGAGAGATTCCTTAGTTCTTGACAATTATTTTTATAAGTTCTGAGAACTCAACTAAAACTTGGCATATTTTTCCCTTAATAAAACTCGGCTGTTACTGCTTCCTATCTCATTCTAAAATTTTACTAGCATCTCGCCAACCTATGGCTTTCCACCCTTCCATTTAGGAAACCAACACAGTTTTTGACTCCTTTTCGTCTTTTAAATCATCTCCATTCTCACTGAATAACAACACAGTTTTATTAAATCTAAAGTTATCAAAGTACTTGAAAATGTACTTATATTTGGACTTTAAGGTTATTGGCAGCTTAAGAATTCCTTACTATCCCCTTTGCCCCTTCATTTTCATTTCCTCTTAACCTAGTTTTCCCTCCTTCCTTCCAATCTGAAATGCATTCTCTTAGATCATGAGTGAAGCTTTGCTTTTATTGTGTCATAGTTAATATTACAGCCTCTGCCCTGAGCTTTTTGAAATTCGACTTTTCCTACAAGAGACAGTGGAGATGGGGAAGCAATGATTGCATTTTCCTAAGCACTACTCTTACCTTTTAGTTGCAATGATACCTTGAGCATTAAACTTTTCTAAAAATATATTCTATGTAATTTAATTTTTAAAATGAATTTATTGGGGTGATATTGGTTAATAAAATTATATAGGTTTCAGGTGTACAGTTCTATAATACATCGTCTGTATATTGTGTTGTGTGTTCACCACCCAAGTCAAGTTTCCTTTTGTCACCATTTATCCCCGCCCCGC